>NW_028115975.1:0-64013 GCF_964273445.1 Streptopelia decaocto
AATTTTTGTCCCAATTCTTCCCATTCCCATTGAAACTTTTCAAATCCCTCTCAGAATTGTTGAAATTCTGTTGAAGCTTTTAGAATTCTCTCTAGAATTTTCAAAATCCATGTCCACATGTTTACAATTTCACATCAAAAAATGGCTAAAATTCCAGTTGAAATTTTTTCAAAGTCCCTTAAAAATTTTCCAATTTTTGTCCCAATTCTTCCCATTCCCATTGAAACTTTTCAAATCCCTCTCAAAATTGTTGAAATTCTGTTGAAGCTTTTAAAATTCTCTCTAGAATTTTCAAAATCCATGTCCACATGTTTACAATTCCACGTCAAAAAATGGCTAAAATTCCAGTTGAAATTTTTTCAAAGTCCCTTAAAATTTTCCAATTTTTGTCCCAATTCTTCCCATTCCCATTGAAACTTTTCGAATCCCTCTCAACATTGTTGAAATTCTGTTGAAGCTTTTAAAATTCTCTCTAGAATTTTCAAAATCCATGTCCACATGTTTACAATTTCACGTCAAAAAATGGCTAAAATTCCAGTTGAAATTTTTTTCAAAGTCCCTTAAAAATTTTCCAATTTTTGTCCCAATTCTTCCCATTCCCATTGAAACTTTTCAAATCCCTCTCAGAATTGTTGAAATTCTGTTGAAGCTTTTAGAATTCTCTCTAGAATTTTCAAAATCCATGTCCACATGTTTACAATTTCACGTCAAAAAATGGCTAAAATTCCAGTTGAAATTTTTTCAAAGTCCCTTAAAAATTTTCCAATTTTTGTCCCAGTTATTCCCATTCCCATTGAAACTTTTCAAATCCCTCTCAGAATTGTTGAAATTCTGTTGAAGCTTTTAAAATTCTCTCTAGAATTTTCAAAATCCATGTCCACATGTTTACAATTTCACGTCAAAAAATGGCTAAAATTCCAGTTGAAATTTTTTCAAAGTCCCTTAAAAATTTTCCAATTTTTGTCCCAATTCTTCCCATTCCCATTGAAACTTTTCAAATCCCTCTCAGAATTGTTGAAATTCTGTTGAAGCTTTTAGAATTCTCTCTAGAATTTTCAAAATCCATGTCCACATGTTTACAATTTCACGTCAAAAATGGCTAAAATTCCAGTTGAAATTTTTTCAAAGTCCCTTAAAAATTTTCCAATTTTTGTCCCAATTCTTCCCATTCCCATTGAAACTTTTCAAATCCCTCTCAAAATTGTTGAAATTCTCTTGAAGCTTTTAAAATTCTCTCTAGAATTTTCAAAATCCATGTCCACATGTTTACAATTTCACGTCAAAAAATGGCTAAAATTCCAGCTGAAATTTTTTCAAAGTCCCTTCAAAATTTTCCAATTTTTGTCCCAATTCTTCCCATTCCCATTGAAACTTTTCAAAACCCTCTCAGAATTGTTGAAATTCTGTTGAAGCTTTTAAAATTCTCTCTAGAATTTTCAAAATCCATGTCCACATGTTTACAATTTCACGTCAAAAAATTGCTAAAATTCCAGTTGAAATTTTTTCAAAGTCCCTTAAAAATTTTCCAATTTTTGTCCCAATTCTTCCCATTCCCATTGAAACTTTTCAAATCCCTCTCAAAATTGTTGAAATTCTGTTGAAGCTTTTAAAATTCTCTCTAGAATTTTCAAAATCCATGTCCACATGTTTACAATTTCACATAAAAAAATGGCTAAAATTCCAGTTGAAATTTTTTCAAAGTCCCTTAAAAATTTTCCAATTTTTGTCCCAATTCTTCCCATTCCCATTGAAACTTTTCAAATCCCTCTCAAAATTGTTGAAATTCTGTTGAAGCTTTTAAAATTCTCTCTAGAATTTTCAAAATCCATGTCCACATGTTTACAATTTCACGTCAAAAAATGGCTAAAATTCCAGTTGAAATTTTTTCAAAGTCCCTTAAAAATTTTCCAATTTTTGTCCCAATTCTTCCCATTCCCATTGAAACTTTTCAAATCCCTCTCAAAATTGTTGAAATTCTGTTGAAGCTTTTAAAATTCTCTCTAGAATTTTCAAAATCCATGTCCACATGTTTACAATTTCACGTCAAAAAATGGCTAAAATTCCAGTTGAAATTTTTTCAAAGTCCCTTAAAAATTTTCCAATTTTTGTCCCAATTCTTCCCATTCCCATTGAAACTTTTCAAATCCCTCTCAGAATTGTTGAAATTCTGTTGAAGCTTTTAAAATTCTCTCTAGAATTTTCAAAATCCATGTCCACATGTTTACAATTTCACGTCAAAAAATGGCTAAAATTCCAGTTGAAATTTTTTCAAAGTCCCTTAAAATTTTCCAATTTTTGTCCCAATTCTTCCCATTCCCATTGAAACTTTTCAAATCCCTCTCAGAATTGTTGAAATTCTGTTGAAGCTTTTAGAATTCTCTCTAGAATTTTCAAAATCCATGTCCACATGTTTACAATTTCACGTCAAAAAATGGCTAAAATTCCAGTTGAAATTTTTTCAAAGTCCCTTAAAAATTTTCCAATTTTTGTCCCAGTTATTCCCATTCCCATTGAAACTTTTCAAATCCCTCTCAGAATTGTTGAAATTCTGTTGAAGCTTTTAAAATTCTCTCTAGAATTTTCAAAATCCATGTCCACATGTTTACAATTTCACGTCAAAAAATGGCTAAAATTCCAGTTGAAATTTTTTCAAAGTCCCTTAAAAATTTTCCAATTTTTGTCCCAATTCTTCCCATTCCCATTGAAACTTTTCAAATCCCTCTCAGAATTGTTGAAATTCTGTTGAAGCTTTTAGAATTCTCTCTAGAATTTTCAAAATCCATGTCCACATGTTTACAATTTCACATCAAAAAATGGCTAAAATTCCAGTTGAAATTTTTTCAAAGTCCCTTAAAAATTTTCCAATTTTTGTCCCAATTCTTCCCATTCCCCATTGAAACTTTTCAAATCCCTCTCAACATTGTTGAAATTCTGTTGAAGCTTTTAAAATTCTCTCTAGAATTTTCAAAATCCATGTCCACATGTTTACAATTTCACGTCAAAAAATGGCTAAAATTCCAGTTGAAATTTTTTCAAAGTCCCTTAAAAATTTTCCAATTTTTGTCCCAATTCTTCCCATTCCCATTGAAACTTTTCAAATCCCTCTCAAAATTGTTGAAATTCTGTTGAAGCTTTTAGAATTCTCTCTAGAATTTTCAAAATCCATGTCCACATGTTTACAATTTCACGTCAAAAAATGGCTAAAATTCCAGTTGAAATTTTTTCAAAGTCCCTTAAAAATTTTCCAATTTTTGTCCCAATTCTTCCCATTCCCATTGAAACTTTTCAAATCCCTCTCAACATTGTTGAAATTCTGTTGAAGCTTTTAAAATTCTCTCTAGAATTTTCAAAATCCATGTCCACATGTTTACAATTTCACGTCAAAAAATGGCTAAAATTCCAGTTGAAATTTTTTCAAAGTCCCTTAAAAATTTTCCAATTTTTGTCCCAATTCTTCCCATTCCCATTGAAACTTTTCAAATCCCTCTACAAACTTGTTGAAATTCTGTTGAAGCTTTTAAAATTCTCTCTAGAATTTTCAAAATCCATGTCCACATGTTTACAATTCCATGTCAAAAAATGGCTAAAATTCCAGTTGAAATTTTTTCAAAGTCCCTTAAAAATTTTTCCAATTTTTGTCCCAATTCTTCCCATTCCCATTGAAACTTTTCAAATCCCTCTCAGAATTGTTGAAATTCTGTTGAAGCTTTTAAAATTCTCTCTAGAATTTTCAAAATCCATGTCCACATGTTTACAATTTCACATAAAAAAATGGCTAAAATTCCAGTTGAAATTTTTTCAAAGTCCCTTAAAAATTTTCCAATTTTTGTCCCAATTCTTCCCATTCCCATTGAAACTTTTCAAATCCCTCTCAAAATTGTTGAAATTCTCTTGAAGCTTTTAGAATTCTCTCTAGAATTTTCAAAATCCATGTCCACATGTTTACAATTTCACGTCAAAAAATGGCTAAAATTCCAGTTGAAATTTTTCAAAGTCCCTTAAAAATTTTCCAATTTTTGTCCCAATTCTTCCCATTCCCATTGAAACTTTTCAAATCCCTCTCAGAATTGTTGAAATTGTGTTGAAGCTTTTAAAAATCTCTCTAGAATTTTCAAAATCCATGTCCACATGTTTACAATTCCACGTCAAAAAATGGCTAAAATTCCAGTTGAAATTTTTTCAAAGTCCCTTAAAAATTTTCCAATTTTTGTCCCAATTCTTCCCATTCCCATTGAAACTTTTCGAATCCCTCTCAACATTGTTGAAATTCTGTTGAAGCTTTTAGAATTCTCTCTAGAATTTTCAAAATCCATGTCCACATGTTTACAATTTCACGTCAAAAAATGGCTAAAATTCCAGTTGAAATTTTTTCAAAGTCCCTTAAAAATTTTCCAATTTTGTCCCAATTCTTCCCATTCCCATTGAAACTTTTCAAATCCCTCTCAGAATTGTTGAAATTCTCTTGAAGCTTTTAAAATTCTCTCTAGAATTTTCAAAATCCATGTCCACATGTTTACAATTTCACGTCAAAAAATGGCTAAAATTCCAGTTGAAATTTTTTCAAAGTCCCTTAAAAATTTCCAATTTTTGTCCCAATTCTTCCCATTCCCATTGAAACTTTTCAAATCCCTCTCAGAATTGTTGAAATTCTGTTGAAGCTTTTAGAATTCTCTCTAGAATTTTCAAAATCCATGTCCACATGTTTACAATTTCACGTCAAAAAATGGCTAAAATTCCAGTTGAAATTTTTTCAAAGTCCCTTAAAAATTTTCCAATTTTTGTCCCAATTCTTCCCATTCCCATTGAAACTTTTCAAATCCCTCTACAAACTTGTTGAAATTCTGTTGAAGCTTTTAAAATTCTCTCTAGAATTTTCAAAATCCATGTCCACATGTTTACAATTCCATGTCAAAAAATGGCTAAAATTCCAGTTGAAATTTTTTCAAAGTCCCTTAAAAATTTTCCAATTTTTGTCCCAATTCTTCCCATTCCCATTGAAACTTTTCAAATGCCTCTCAGAATTGTTGAAATTCTCTTGAAGCTTTTAAAATTCTCTCTAGAATTTTCAAAATCCATGTCCACATGTTTACAATTTCACATAAAAAAATGGCTAAAATTCCAGTTGAAATTTTTTCAAAGTCCCTTAAAAATTTTCCAATTTTTGTCCCAATTCTTCCCATTCCCATTGAAACTTTTCAAATCCCTCTCAGAATTGTTGAAATTGTGTTGAAGCTTTTAAAATTCTCTCTAGAATTTTCAAAATCCATGTCCACATGTTTACAATTCCACGTCAAAAAATGGCTAAAATTCCAGTTGAAATTTTTTCAAAGTCCCTTAAAAATTTTCCAATTTTTGTCCCAATTCTTCCCATTCCCATTGAAACTTTTCGAATCCCTCTCAACATTGTTGAAATTCTGTTGAAGCTTTTAGAATTCTCTCTAGAATTTTCAAAATCCATGTCCACATGTTTACAATTTCACGTCAAAAAATGGCTAAAATTCCAGTTGAAATTTTTTCAAAGTCCCTTAAAATTTTCCAATTTTTGTCCAATTCTTCCCATTCCCATTGAAACTTTTCAAATCCCTCTCAAAATTGTTGAAATTCTGTTGAAGCTTTTAGAAATCTCTCTAGAATTTTCAAAATCCATGTCCACATGTTTACAATTTCACGTCAAAAAATGGCTAAAATTCCAGTTGAAATTTTTTCAAAGTCCCTTAAAAATTTTCCAATTTTTGTCCCAATTCTTCCCATTCCCATTGAAACTTTCAAATCCCTCTCAGAATTGTTGAAATTCTGTTGAAGCTTTTAAAATTCTCTCTAGAATTTTCAAAATCCATGTCCACATGTTTACAATTTCACGTCAAAAAATGGCTAAAATTCCAGTTGAAATTTTTTCAAAGTCCCTTAAAAATTTTCCAATTTTTGTCCCAATTCTTCCCATTCCCATTGAAACTTTTCAAATCCCTCTCAAAATTGTTGAAATTCTGTTGAAGCTTTTAAAATTCTCTCTAGAATTTTCAAAATCCATGTCCACATGTTTACAATTTCACGTCAAAAAATGGCTAAAATTCCAGTTGAAATTTTTTCAAAGTCCCTTAAAAATTTTCCAATTTTTGTCCCAATTCTTCCCATTCCCATTGAAACTTTTCAAATCCCTCTCAGAATTGTTGAAATTCTGTTGAAGCTTTTAAAATTCTCTCTAGAATTTTCAAAATCCATGTCCAAATGTTTACAATTTCACGTCAAAAAATGGCTAAAATTCCAGTTGAAATTTTTTCAAAGTCCCTTAAAAATTTTCCAATTTTTGTCCCAATTCTTCCCATTCCCATTGAAACTTTTCAAATCCCTCTCAGAATTGTTGAAATTCTGTTGAAGCTTTTAGAATTCTCTCTAGAATTTTCAAAATCCATGTCCACATGTTTACATTTCACGTCAAAAAATGGCTAAAATTCCAGTTGAAATTTTTTCAAAGTCCCTTAAAAATTTTCCAATTTTTGTCCCAATTCTTCCCATTCCCATTGAAACTTTTCAAATCCCTCTACAAACTTGTTGAAATTCTCTTGAAGCTTTTAAAATTCTCTCTAGAATTTTCAAAATCCATGTCCACATGTTTACAATTCCATGTCAAAAAATGGCTAAAATTCCAGTTGAAAATTTTTTCAAAGTCCCTTAAAAATTTTCCAATTTTTGTCCCAATTCTTCCCATTCCCATTGAAACTTTTCAAATCCCTCTCAGAATTGTTGAAATTCTGTTGAAGCTTTTAAAATTCTCTCTAGAATTTTCAAAATCCATGTCCACATGTTTACAATTTCACGTCAAAAAATGGCTAAAATTCCAGTTGAAATTTTTTCAAAGTCCCTTAAAAATTTTCCAATTTTTGTCCCAATTCTTCCCATTCCCATTGAAACTTTTCAAATCCCTCTCAAAATTGTTGAAATTCTGTTGAAGCTTTTAGAATTCTCTCTAGAATTTTCAAAATCCATGTCCACATGTTTACAATTTCACGTCAAAAAATGGCTAAAATTCCAGTTGAAATTTTTTCAAAGTCCCTTAAAAATTTTCCAATTTTTGTCCCAATTCTTCCCATTCCCATTGAAACTTTTCAAATCCCTCTCAGAATTGTTGAAATTCTGTTGAAGCTTTTAAAATTCTCTCTAGAATTTTCAAAATCCATGTCCACATGTTTACAATTTCACGTCAAAAAATGGCTAAAATTCCAGTTGAAATTTTTTCCAAGTCCCTTAAAAATTTTCCAATTTTTGTCCCAATTCTTCCCATTCCCATTGAAACTTTTCAAATCCCTCTCAAAATTGTTGAAATTCTGTTGAAGCTTTTAAAATTCTCTCTAGAATTTTCAAAATCCATGTCCACATGTTTACAATTCCACGTCAAAAAATGGCTAAAATTCCAGTTGAAATTTTTTCAAAGTCCCTTAAAAATTTTCCAATTTTTGTCCCAATTCTTCCCATTCCCATTGAAACTTTTCAAATCCCTCTCAAAATTGTTGAAGTTCTGTTGAAGCTTTTAAAATTCTCTCTAGAATTTTCAAAATCCATGTCCACATGTTTACAATTTCACATCAAAAAATGGCTAAAATTCCAGTTGAAATTTTTTCAAAGTCCCTTAAAAATTTCCAATTTTTGTCCCAATTCTTCCCATTCCCAATGAAACTTTTCAAATCCCTCTCTAAATTGTTGAAATTCTGTTGAAGCTTTTAGAATTCTCTCTAGAATTTTCAAAATCCATGTCCACATGTTTACAATTTCACGTCAAAAAATGGCTAAAATTCCAGTTGAAATTTTTTCAAAGTCCCTTAAAATTTTCCAATTTTTGTCCCAATTCTTCCCATTCCCATTGAAACTTTTCAAATCCCTCTCAAAATTGTTGAAATTCTGTTGAAGCTTTTAAAATTCTCTCTAGAATTTTCAAAATCCATGTCCACATGTTTACAATTTCACGTCAAAAAATGGCTAAAATTCCAGCTGAAATTTTTTCAAAGTCCCTTCAAAATTTTCCAATTTTTGTCCCAATTCTTCCCATTCCCATTGAAACTTTTCAAATCCCTCTCAAAATTGTTGAAATTCTGTTGAAGCTTTTAGAATTCTCTCTAGAATTTTCAAAATCCATGTCCACATGTTTACAATTTCACGTCAAAAAATGGCTAAAATTCCAGTTGAAATTTTTTCAAAGTCCCTTAAAAATTTTCCAATTTTTGTCCCAATTCTTCCCATTCCCATTGACACTTTTCAAATCCCTCTCAAAATTGTTGAAATTCTGTTGAAGCTTTTAAAATTCTCTCTAGAATTTTCAAAATCCATGTCCACATGTTTACAATTCCACGTCAAAAAATGGCTAAAATTCCAGTTGAAATTTTTTCAAAGTCCCTTAAAAATTTTCCAATTTTTGTCCCAATTCTTCCCATTCCCATTGAAACTTTTCAAATCCCTCTCAGAATTGTTGAAATTCTGTTGAAGCTTTTAGAATTCTCTCTAGAATTTTCAAAATCCATGTCCACATGTTTACAATTTCACGTCAAAAAATGGCTAAAATTCCAGTTGAAATTTTTTCAAAGTCCCTTAAAAATTTTCCAATTTTTGTCCCAATTCTTCCCATTCCCATTGAAACTTTTCAAATCCCTCTCAAAATTGTTGAAATTCTCTTGAAACTTTTAAAATTCTCTCTAGAATTTTCAAAATCCATGTCCACATGTTTACAATTTCACGTCAAAAAATGGCTAAAATTCCAGCTGAAATTTTTTCAAAGTCCCTTCAAAATTTTCCAATTTTTGTCCCAATTCTTCCCATTCCCATTGAAACTTTTCAAATCCCTCTCAACATTGTTGAAATTCTGTTGAAGCTTTTAAAATTCTCTCTAGAATTTTCAAAATCCATGTCCACATGTTTACAATTTCACGTCAAAAAATTGCTAAAATTCCAGTTGAAATTTTTTCAAAGTCCCTTAAAAATTTTCCAATTTTTGTCCCAATTCTTCCCATTCCCATTGAAACTTTTCAAATCCCTCTCAACATTGTTGAAATTCTGTTGAAGCTTTTAGAATTCTCTCTAGAATTTTCAAAATCCATGTCCACATGTTTACAATTTCACGTCAAAAAATGGCTAAAATTCCAGTTGAAATTTTTTCAAAGTCCCTTAAAAATTTTCCAATTTTTGTCCCAATTCTTCCCATTCCCATTGAAACTTTTCAAATCCCTCTCAGAATTGTTGAAATTCTGTTGAAGCTTTTAAAATTCTCTCTAGAATTTTCAAAATCCATGTCCACATGTTTACAATTTCACGTCAAAAAATGGCTAAAATTCCAGTTGAAATTTTTTCAAAGTCCCTTAAAAATTTTCCAATTTTTGTCCCAGTTCTTCCCATTCCCATTGACACTTTTCAAATCCCTCTCAAAATTGTTGAAATTCTGTTGAAGCTTTTAAAATTCTCTCTAGAATTTTCAAAATCCATGTCCACATGTTTACAATTCCACGTCAAAAAATGGCTAAAATTCCAGTTGAAATTTTTTCAAAGTCCCTTAAATATTTTCCAATTTTTGTCCCAATTCTTCCCATTCCCATTGAAACTTTTCAAATCCCTCTCAAAAGTGTTGAAATTCTGTTGAAGCTTTTAAAATTCTCTCTAGAATTTTCAAAATCCATGTCCACATGTTTACAATTTCACGTCAAAAAATGGCTAAAATTCCAGTTGAAATTTTTTCAAAGTCCCTTAAAAATTTTCCAATTTTTGTCCCAATTCTTCCCATTCCCATTGAAACTTTTCAAATCCCTCTCAAAATTGTTGAAATTCTCTTGAAGCTTTTAAAATTCTCTCTAGAATTTTCAAAATCCATGTCCACATGTTTACAATTTCACGTCAAAAAATGGCTAAAATTCCAGCTGAAATTTTTTCAAAGTCCCTTCAAAATTTTCCAATTTTTGTCCCAATTCTTCCCATTCCCATTGAAACTTTTCAAATCCCTCTCAGAATTGTTGAAATTCTGTTGAAGCTTTTAAAATTCTCTCTAGAATTTTCAAAATCCATGTCCACATGTTTACAATTTCACGTCAAAAAATTGCTAAAATTCCAGTTGAAATTTTTTCAAAGTCCCTTAAAAATTTTCCAATTTTTGTCCCAATTCTTCCCATTCCCATTGAAACTTTTCAAATCCCTCTCAAAATTGTTGAAATTCTGTTGAAGCTTTTAAAATTCTCTCTAGAATTTTCAAAATCCATGTCCACATGTTTACAATTTCACATAAAAAAATGGCTAAAATTCCAGTTGAAATTTTTTCGAAGTCCCTTTCCAAATTTTCCAATTTTTGTCCCAATTCTTCCCATTCCCATTGAAACTTTTCAAATCCCTCTCAAAATTGTTGAAATTCTGTTGAAGCTTTTAAAATTCTCTCTAGAATTTTCAAAATCCATGTCCACATGTTTACAATTTCACGTCAAAAAATGGCTAAAATTCCAGTTGAAATTTTTTCAAAGTCCCTTAAAAATTTCCCAATTTTTGTCCAAATTCTTCCCATTCCCATTGAAACTTTTCAAATCCCTCTCAAAATTGTTGAAATTCTGTTGAAGCTTTTAAAATTCTCTCTAGAATTTTCAAAATCCATGTCCACATGTTTACAATTTCACGTCAAAAAATGGCTAAAATTCCAGTTGAAATTTTTTCAAAGTCCCTTAAAAATTTTCCAATTTTTGTCCCAATTCTTCCCATTCCCATTGAAACTTTTCAAATCTCTCTCAAAATTGTTGAAATTCTGTTGAAGCTTTTAAAATTCTCTCTAGAATTTTCAAAATCCATGTCCACATGTTTACAATTTCACGTCAAAAAATGGCTAAAATTCCAGTTGAAATTTTTTCAAAGTCCCTTAAAAATTTCCCAATTTTTGTCCCAATTCTTCCCATTCCCATTGAAACTTTTCAAATCCCTCTCAACATTGTTGAAATTGTGTTGAAGCTTTTAAAATTCTCTCTAGAATTTTCAAAATCCATGTCCACATGTTTACAATTTCACGTCAAAAAATGGCTAAAATTCCAGTTGAAATTTTTTCAAAGTCCCTTAAAAATTTTCCAATTTTTGTCCCAATTCTTCCCATTCCCATTGAAACTTTTCAAATCCCTCTCAGAATTGTTGAAATTCTGTTGAAGCTTTTAGAATTCTCTCTAGAATTTTCAAAATCCATGTCCACATGTTTACAATTTCACGTCAAAAAATGGCTAAAATTCCAGTTGAAATTTTTTCAAAGTCCCTTAAAAATTTTCCAATTTTTGTCCCAGTTATTCCCATTCCCATTGAAACTTTTCAAATCCCTCTCAGAATTGTTGAAATTCTGTTGAAGCTTTTAGAATTCTCTCTAGAATTTTCAAAATCCATGTCCACATGTTTACAATTCCACGTCAAAAAATGGCTAAAATTCCAGTTGAAATTTTTTCAAAGTCCCTTAAAAATTTTCCAATTTTTGTCCCAATTCTTCCCATTCCCATTGAAACTTTTCAAATCCCTCTCAAAATTGTTGAAATTCTGTTGAAGCTTTTAGAATTCTCTCTAGAATTTTCAAAATCCATGTCCACATGTTTACAATTTCACGTCAAAAAATGGCTAAAATTCCAGTTGAAATTTTTTCAAAGTCCCTTAAAAATTTTCCAATTTTTGTCCCAATTCTTCCCATTCCCATTGAAACTTTTCAAATCCCTCTCAGAATTGTTGAAATTCTGTTGAAGCTTTTAAAATTCTCTCTAGAATTTTCAAAATCCATGTCCACATGTTTACAATTTCACGTCAAAAAATGGCTAAAATTCCAGTTGAAATTTTTTCAAAGTCCCTTAAAAATTTTCCAATTTTTGTCCCAATTCTTCCCATTCCCATTGAAACTTTTCAAATCCCTCTCAAAATTGTTGAAATTCTGTTGAAGCTTTTAAAATTCTCTCTAGAATTTTCAAAATCCATGTCCACATGTTTACAATTCCACGTCAAAAAATGGCTAAAATTCCAGTTGAAATTTTTTCAAAGTCCCTTAAAAATTTTCCAATTTTTGTCCCAATTCTTCCCATTCCCATTGAAACTTTTCAAATCCCTCTCAAAATTGTTGAAGTTCTGTTGAAGCTTTTAAAATTCTCTCTAGAATTTTCAAAATCCATGTCCACATGTTTACAATTTCACGTCAAAAAATGGCTAAAATTCCAGTTGAAATTTTTTCAAAGTCCCTTAAAAATTTTCCAATTTTTGTCCCAATTCTTCCCATTCCCAATGAAACTTTTCAAATCCCTCTCTAAATTGTTGAAATTCTGTTGAAGCTTTTAGAATTCTCTCTAGAATTTTCAAAATCCATGTCCACATGTTTACAATTTCACGTCAAAAAATGGCTAAAATTCCAGTTGAAATTTTTTTCAAAGTCCCTTAAAATTTTCCAATTTTTGTCCCAATTCTTCCCATTCCCATTGAAACTTTTCAAATCCCTCTCAAAATTGTTGAAATTCTGTTGAAGCTTTTAAAATTCTCTCTAGAATTTTCAAAATCCATGTCCACATGTTTACAATTTCACGTCAAAAAATGGCTAAAATTCCAGCTGAAATTTTTTCAAAGTCCCTTCAAAATTTTCCAATTTTTGTCCAATTCTTCCCATTCCCATTGAAACTTTTCAAATCCCTCTCAAAATTGTTGAAATTCTGTTGAAGCTTTTAAAATTCTCTCTAGAATTTTCAAAATCCATGTCCACATGTTTACAATTTCACGTCAAAAAATGGCTAAAATTCCAGTTGAAATTTTTTCAAAGTCCCTTAAAAATTTTCCAATTTTTGTCCCAATTCTTCCCATTCCCATTGACACTTTTCAAATCCCTCTCAAAATGTTGAAATTCTGTTGAAGCTTTTAAAATTCTCTCTAGAATTTTCAAAATCCATGTCCACATGTTTACAATTCCACGTCAAAAAATGGCTAAAATTCCAGTTGAAATTTTTTCAAAGTCCCTTAAAAATTTTCCAATTTTTGTCCCAATTCTTCCCATTCCCATTGAAACTTTTCAAATCCCTCTCAGAATTGTTGAAATTCTGTTGAAGCTTTTAGAATTCTCTCTAGAATTTTCAAAATCCATGTCCACATGTTTACAATTTCACGTCAAAAAATGGCTAAAATTCCAGTTGAAATTTTTTCAAAGTCCCTTAAAAATTTTCCAATTTTTGTCCCAATTCTTCCCATTCCCATTGAAACTTTTCAAATCCCTCTCAAAATTGTTGAAATTCTCTTGAAGCTTTTAAAATTCTCTCTAGAATTTTCAAAATCCATGTCCACATGTTTACAATTTCACGTCAAAAAATGGCTAAAATTCCAGCTGAAATTTTTTCAAAGTCCCTTCAAAATTTTCCAATTTTTTGTCCCAATTCTTCCCATTCCCATTGAAACTTTTCAAATCCCTCTCAACATTGTTGAAATTCTGTTGAAGCTTTTAAAATTCTCTCTAGAATTTTCAAAATCCATGTCCACATGTTTACAATTTCACGTCAAAAAATTGCTAAAATTCCAGTTGAAATTTTTTCAAAGTCCCTTAAAAATTTTCCAATTTTTGTCCCAATTCTTCCCATTCCCATTGAAACTTTTCAAATCCCTCTCAACATTGTTGAAATTCTGTTGAAGCTTTTAGAATTCTCTCTAGAATTTTCAAAATCCATGTCCACATGTTTACAATTTCACGTCAAAAAAATGGCTAAAATTCCAGTTGAAATTTTTTCAAAGTCCCTTAAAAATTTTCCAATTTTTGTCCCAATTCTTCCCATTCCCATTGAAACTTTTCAAATCCCTCTCAGAATTGTTGAAATTCTGTTGAAGCTTTTAAAATTCTCTCTAGAATTTTCAAAATCCATGTCCACATGTTTACAATTTCACGTCAAAAAATGGCTAAAATTCCAGTTGAAATTTTTTCAAAGTCCCTTAAAAATTTTCCAATTTTTGTCCCAGTTCTTCCCATTCCCATTGACACTTTTCAAATCCCTCTCAAAATTGTTGAAATTCTGTTGAAGCTTTTAAAATTCTCTCTAGAATTTTCAAAATCCATGTCCACATGTTTACAATTCCACGTCAAAAAATGGCTAAAATTCCAGTTGAAATTTTTTCAAAGTCCCTTAAATATTTTCCAATTTTTGTCCCAATTCTTCCCATTCCCATTGAAACTTTTCAAATCCCTCTCAAAAGTGTTGAAATTCTGTTGAAGCTTTTAAAATTCTCTCTAGAATTTTCAAAATCCATGTCCACATGTTTACAATTTCACGTCAAAAAATGGCTAAAATTCCAGTTGAAATTTTTTCAAAGTCCCTTAAAAATTTTCCAATTTTTGTCCCAATTCTTCCCATTCCCATTGAAACTTTTCAAATCCCTCTCAAAATTGTTGAAATTCTCTTGAAGCTTTTAAAATTCTCTCTAGAATTTTCAAAATCCATGTCCACATGTTTACAATTTCACGTCAAAAAATGGCTAAAATTCCAGCTGAAATTTTTTCAAAGTCCCTTCAAAATTTTCCAATTTTTGTCCCAATTCTTCCCATTCCCATTGAAACTTTTCAAATCCCTCTCAAAATTGTTGAAATTCTCTTGAAGCTTTTAAAATTCTCTCTAGAATTTTCAAAATCCATGTCCACATGTTTACAATTTCACGTCAAAAAATTGCTAAAATTCCAGTTGAAATTTTTTCAAAGTCCCTTAAAAATTTTCCAATTTTTGTCCCAATTCTTCCCATTCCCATTGAAACTTTTCAAATCCCTCTCAAAATTGTTGAAATTCTGTTGAAGCTTTTAAAATTCTCTCTAGAATTTTCAAAATCCATGTCCACATGTTTACAATTTCACATAAAAAAATGGCTAAAATTCCAGTTGAAATTTTTTCGAAGTCCCTTTCCAAATTTTCCAATTTTTGTCCCAATTCTTCCCATTCCCATTGAAACTTTTCAAATCCCTCTCAAAATTGTTGAAATTCTGTTGAAGCTTTTAAAATTCTCTCTAGAATTTTCAAAATCCATGTCCACATGTTTACAATTTCACGTCAAAAAATGGCTAAAATTCCAGTTGAAATTTTTTCAAAGTCCCTTAAAAATTTCCCAATTTTTGTCCCAATTCTTCCCATTCCCATTGAAACTTTTCAAATCCCTCTCAAAATTGTTGAAATTCTGTTGAAGCTTTTAAAATTCTCTCTAGAATTTTCAAAATCCATGTCCACATGTTTACAATTTCACGTCAAAAAATGGCTAAAATTCCAGTTGAAATTTTTTCAAAGTCCCTTAAAAATTTTCCAATTTTTGTCCCAATTCTTCCCATTCCCATTGAAACTTTTCAAATCTCTCTCAAAATTGTTGAAATTCTGTTGAAGCTTTTAAAATTCTCTCTAGAATTTTCAAAATCCATGTCCACATGTTTACAATTTCACGTCAAAAAATGGCTAAAATTCCAGTTGAAATTTTTTCAAATTCCCTTAAAAATTTCCCATTTTTGTCCAAATTCTTCCCATTCCCATTGAAACTTTTCGAATCCCTCTCAACATTGTTGAAATTGTGTTGAAGCTTTTAAAATTCTCTCTAGAATTTTCAAAATCCATGTCCACATGTTTACAATTCCACGTCAAAAATGGCTAAAATTCCAGTTGAAATTTTTTCAAAGTCCTTAAAAATTTTCCAATTTTTGTCCCAATTCTTCCCATTCCCATTGAAACTTTTCAAATCCCTCTCAGAATTGTTGAAATTCTGTTGAAGCTTTTAGAATTCTCTCTAGAATTTTCAAAATCCATGTCCACATGTTTACAATTTCACGTCAAAAAATGGCTAAAATTCCAGTTGAAATTTTTTCAAAGTCCCTTAAAAATTTTCCAATTTTTGTCCCAGTTATTCCCATTCCCATTGAAACTTTTCAAATCCCTCTCAGAATTGTTGAAATTCTGTTGAAGCTTTTAAAATTCTCTCTAGAATTTTCAAAATCCATGTCCACATGTTTACAATTTCACGTCAAAAAATGGCTAAAATTCCAGTTGAAATTTTTTCAAAGTCCCTTAAAAATTTTCCAATTTTTGTCCCAATTCTTCCCATTCCCATTGAAACTTTTCAAATCCCTCTCAGAATTGTTGAAATTCTGTTGAAGCTTTTAGAATTCTCTCTAGAATTTTCAAAATCCATGTCCACATGTTTACAATTCCACGTCAAAAAATGGCTAAAATTCCAGTTGAAATTTTTTCAAAGTCCCTTAAAAATTTTCCAATTTTTGTCCCAATTCTTCCCATTCCCATTGAAACTTTTCAAATCCCTCTCAAATTGTTGAAATTCTGTTGAAGCTTTTAGAATTCTCTCTAGAATTTTCAAAATCCATGTCCACATGTTTACAATTTCACGTCAAAAAATGGCTAAAATTCCAGTTGAAATTTTTTCAAAGTCCCTTAAAAATTTTCCAATTTTTGTCCCAATTCTTCCCATTCCCATTGAAACTTTTCAAATCCCTCTCAGAATTGTTGAAATTCTGTTGAAGCTTTTAAAATTCTCTCTAGAATTTTCAAAATCCATGTCCACATGTTTACAATTTCACGTCAAAAAATGGCTAAAATTCCAGTTGAAATTTTTTCAAAGTCCCTTAAAAATTTTCCAATTTTTGTCCCAATTCTTCCCATTCCCATTGAAACTTTTCAAATCCCTCTACAAACTTGTTGAAATTCTGTTGAAGCTTTTAAAATTCTCTCTAGAATTTTCAAAATCCATGTCCACATGTTTACAATTCCATGTCAAAAAATGGCTAAAATTCCAGTTGAAATTTTTTCAAAGTCCCTTAAAAATTTTCCAATTTTTGTCCCAATTCTTCCCATTCCCATTGAAACTTTTCAAATCCCTCTCAGAATTGTTGAAATTCTCTTGAAGCTTTTAAAATTCTCTCTAGAATTTTCAAAATCCATGTCCACATGTTTACAATTTCACATAAAAAAATGGCTAAAATTCCAGTTGAAATTTTTTCAAAGTCCCTTAAAAATTTTCCAATTTTTGTCCCAATTCTTCCCATTCCCATTGAAACTTTTCAAATCCCTCTCAAAATTGTTGAAATTCTGTTGAAGCTTTTAGAATTCTCTCTAGAATTTTCAAAATCCATGTCCACATGTTTACAATTTCACGTCAAAAAATGGCTAAAATTCCAGTTGAAATTTTTTCAAAGTCCCTTAAAAATTTTCCAATTTTTGTCCCAATTCTTCCCATTCCCATTGAAACTTTTCAAATCCCTCTCAGAATTGTTGAAATTGTGTTGAAGCTTTTAAAATTCTCTCTAGAATTTTCAAAATCCATGTCCACATGTTTACAATTCCACGTCAAAAAATGGCTAAAATTCCAGTTGAAATTTTTTCAAAGTCCCTTAAAAATTTTCCAATTTTTGTCCCAATTCTTCCCATTCCCATTGAAACTTTTCGAATCCCTCTCAACATTGTTGAAATTCTGTTGAAGCTTTTAGAATTCTCTCTAGAATTTTCAAAATCCATGTCCACATGTTTACAATTTCACGTCAAAAAATGGCTAAAATTCCAGTTGAAATTTTTTCAAAGTCCCTTAAAAATTTTCCAATTTTTGTCCCAATTCTTCCCATTCCCATTGAAACTTTTCAAATCCCTCTCAAAATTGTTGAAATTCTGTTGAAGCTTTTAGAATTCTCTCTAGAATTTTCAAAATCCATGTCCACATGTTTACAATTTCACGTCAAAAAATGGCTAAAATTCCAGTTGAAATTTTTTCAAAGTCCCTTAAAAATTTTCCAATTTTTGTCCCAATTCTTCCCATTCCCATTGAAACTTTTCAAATCCCTCTCAGAATTGTTGAAATTCTGTTGAAGCTTTTAAAATTCTCTCTAGAATTTTCAAAATCCATGTCCACATGTTTACAATTTCACGTCAAAAAATGGCTAAAATTCCAGTTGAAATTTTTTCAAAGTCCCTTAAAAATTTTCCAATTTTTGTCCCAATTCTTCCCATTCCCATTGAAACTTTTCAAATCCCTCTCAGAATTGTTGAAATTCTGTTGAAGCTTTTAGAATTCTCTCTAGAATTTTCAAAATCCATGTCCACATGTTTACAATTTCACGTAAAAAAATGGCTAAAATTCCAGTTGAAATTTTTTCAAAGTCCCTTAAAAATTTTCCGATTTTTGTCCCAATTCTTCCCATTCCCATTGAAACTTTTCAAATCCCTCTACAAACTTGTTGAAATTCTGTTGAAGCTTTTAAAATTCTCTCTAGAATTTTCAAAATCCATGTCCACATGTTTACAATTCCATGTCAAAAAATGGCTAAAATTCCAGTTGAAATTTTTTCAAAGTCCCTTAAAAATTTTCCAATTTTTGTCCCAATTCTTCCCATTCCCATTGAAACTTTTCAAATCCCTCTCAGAATTGTTGAAATTCTCTTGAAGCTTTTAAAATTCTCTCTAGAATTTTCAAAATCCATGTCCACATGTTTACAATTTCACATAAAAAAATGGCTAAAATTCCAGTTGAAATTTTTTCAAAGTCCCTTAAAAATTTTCCAATTTTTGTCCCAATTCTTCCCATTCCCATTGAAACTTTTCAAATCCCTCTCAGAATTGTTGAAATTGTGTTGAAGCTTTTAAAATTCTCTCTAGAATTTTCAAAATCCATGTCCACATGTTTACAATTCCACGTCAAAAAATGGCTAAAATTCCAGTTGAAATTTTTTCAAAGTCCCTTAAAAATTTTCCAATTTTTGTCCCAATTCTTCCCATTCCCATTGAAACTTTTCAAATCCCTCTCAACATTGTTGAAATTCTGTTGAAGCTTTTAAAATTCTCTCTAGAATTTTCAAAATCCATGTCCACATGTTTACAATTTCACATAAAAAAATGGCTAAAATTCCAGTTGAAATTTTTTCAAAGTCCCTTTCCAAATTTTCCAATTTTTGTCCCAATTCTTCCCATTCCCATTGAAACTTTTCAAATCCCTCTCAAAATTGTTGAAATTCTGTTGAAGCTTTTAAAATTCTCTCTAGAATTTTCAAAATCCATGTCCACATGTTTACAATTCCACGTCAAAAAATGGCTAAAATTCCAGTTGAAATTTTTTCAAAGTCCCTTAAAAATTTTCCAATTTTTGTCCCAATTCTTCCCATTCCCATTGAAACTTTTCAAATCCCTCTCAGAATTGTTGAAATTCTGTTGAAGCTTTTAGAATTCTCTCTAGAATTTTCAAAATCCATGTCCACATGTTTACAATTTCACGTCAAAAAATGGCTAAAATTCCAGTTGAAATTTTTTCAAAGTCCCTTAAAAATTTTCCAATTTTTGTCCCAATTCTTCCCATTCCCATTGAAACTTTTCAAATCCCTCTCAAAATTGTTGAAATTCTGTTGAAGCTTTTAGAATTCTCTCTAGAATTTTCAAAATCCATGTCCACATGTTTACAATTTCACGTCAAAAAATGGCTAAAATTCCAGTTGAAATTTTTTCAAAGTCCCTTAAAAATTTTCCAATTTTTGTCCCAATTCTTCCCATTCCCATTGAAACTTTTCAAATCCCTCTCAGAATTGTTGAAATTCTGTTGAAGCTTTTAAAATTCTCTCTAGAATTTTCAAAATCCATGTCCACATGTTTACAATTTCACGTCAAAAAATGGCTAAAATTCCAGTTGAAATTTTTTCAAAGTCCCTTAAAAATTTTCCAATTTTTGTCCCAGTTCTTCCCATTCCCATTGACACTTTTCAAATCCCTCTCAAAATTGTTGAAATTCTGTTGAAGCTTTTAAAATTCTCTCTAGAATTTTCAAAATCCATGTCCACATGTTTACAATTCCACGTCAAAAAATGGCTAAAATTCCAGTTGAAATTTTTTCAAAGTCCCTTAAATATTTTCCAATTTTTGTCCCAATTCTTCCCATTCCCATTGAAACTTTTCAAATCCCTCTCAAAAGTGTTGAAATTCTGTTGAAGCTTTTAAAATTCTCTCTAGAATTTTCAAAATCCATGTCCACATGTTTACAATTTCACGTCAAAAAATGGCTAAAATTCCAGTTGAAATTTTTTCAAAGTCCCTTAAAAATTTTCCAATTTTTGTCCCAATTCTTCCCATTCCCATTGAAACTTTTCAAATCCCTCTCAGAATTGTTGAAATTCTGTTGAAGCTTTTAAAATTCTCTCTAGAATTTTCAAAATCCATGTCCACATGTTTACAATTTCACGTCAAAAAATGGCTAAAATTCCAGCTGAAATTTTTTCAAAGTCCCTTCAAAATTTTCCAATTTTTGTCCCAATTCTTCCCATTCCCATTGAAACTTTTCAAATCCCTCTCAGAATTGTTGAAATTCTGTTGAAGCTTTTAAAATTCTCTCTAGAATTTTCAAAATCCATGTCCACATGTTTACAATTTCACGTCAAAAAATTGCTAAAATTCCAGTTGAAATTTTTTCAAAGTCCCTTCAAAATTTTCCAATTTTTGTCCCAATTCTTCCCATTCCCATTGAAACTTTTCAAATCCCTCTCAAAATTGTTGAAATTCTGTTGAAGCTTTTAAAATTCTCTCTAGAATTTTCAAAATCCATGTCCACATGTTTACAATTTCACATAAAAAAATGGCTAAAATTCCAGTTGAAATTTTTTCGAAGTCCCTTTCCAAATTTTCCAATTTTTGTCCCAATTCTTCCCATTCCCATTGAAACTTTTCAAATCCCTCTCAGAATTGTTGAAATTCTGTTGAAGCTTTTAAAATTCTCTCTAGAATTTTCAAAATCCATGTCCACATGTTTACAATTTCACGTCAAAAAATGGCTAAAATTCCAGTTGAAATTTTTTCAAAGTCCCTTAAAAATTTCCCAATTTTTGTCCAAATTCTTCCCATTCCCATTGAAACTTTTCAAATCCCTCTCAAAATTGTTGAAATTCTGTTGAAGCTTTTAAAATTCTCTCTAGAATTTTCAAAATCCATGTCCACATGTTTACAATTTCACGTCAAAAAATGGCTAAAATTCCAGTTGAAATTTTTTCAAAGTCCCTTAAAAATTTTCCAATTTTTGTCCCAATTCTTCCCATTCCCATTGAAACTTTTCAAATCTCTCTCAAAATTGTTGAAATTCTGTTGAAGCTTTTAAAATTCTCTCTAGAATTTTCAAAATCCATGTCCACATGTTTACAATTTCACGTCAAAAAATGGCTAAAATTCCAGTTGAAATTTTTTCAAAGTCCCTTAAAAATTTCCCAATTTTTGTCCAAATTCTTCCCATTCCCATTGAAACTTTTCGAATCCCTCTCAACATTGTTGAAATTGTGTTGAAGCTTTTAAAATTCTCTCTAGAATTTTCAAAATCCATGTCCACATGTTTACAATTTCACGTCAAAAAATGGCTAAAATTCCAGTTGAAATTTTTTCAAAGTCCCTTAAAAATTTTCCAATTTTTGTCCCAATTCTTCCCATTCCCATTGAAACTTTTCAAATCCCTCTCAGAATTGTTGAAATTCTGTTGAAGCTTTTAGAATTCTCTCTAGAATTTTCAAAATCCATGTCCACATGTTTACAATTTCACGTCAAAAAATGGCTAAAATTCCAGTTGAAATTTTTTCAAAGTCCCTTAAAAATTTTCCAATTTTTGTCCCAGTTATTCCCATTCCCATTGAAACTTTTCAAATCCCTCTCAGAATTGTTGAAATTCTGTTGAAGCTTTTAAAATTCTCTCTAGAATTTTCAAAATCCATGTCCACATGTTTACAATTTCACGTCAAAAAATGGCTAAAATTCCAGTTGAAATTTTTTCAAAGTCCCTTAAAAATTTTCCAATTTTTGTCCCAATTCTTCCCATTCCCATTGAAACTTTTCAAATCCCTCTCAGAATTGTTGAAATTCTGTTGAAGCTTTTAGAATTCTCTCTAGAATTTTCAAAATCCATGTCCACATGTTTACAATTTCACGTCAAAAAATGGCTAAAATTCCAGTTGAAATTTTTTCAAAGTCCCTTAAAAATTTTCCAATTTTTGTCCCAATTCTTCCCATTCCCATTGAAACTTTTCAAATCCCTCTCAAAATTGTTGAAATTCTGTTGAAGCTTTTAAAATTCTCTCTAGAATTTTCAAAATCCATGTCCACATGTTTACAATTCCACGTCAAAAAATGGCTAAAATTCCAGTTGAAATTTTTTCAAAGTCCCTTAAAAATTTTCCAATTTTTGTCCCAATTCTTCCCATTCCCATTGAAACTTTTCGAATCCCTCTCAACATTGTTGAAATTCTGTTGAAGCTTTTAAAATTCTCTCTAGAATTTTCAAAATCCATGTCCACATGTTTACAATTTCACGTCAAAAAATGGCTAAAATTCCAGTTGAAATTTTTTCAAAGTCCCTTAAAAATTTTCCAATTTTTGTCCCAATTCTTCCCATTCCCATTGAAACTTTTCAAATCCCTCTCAGAATTGTTGAAATTCTGTTGAAGCTTTTAAAATTCTCTCTAGAATTTTCAAAATCCATGTCCACATGTTTACAATTTCACGTCAAAAAATGGCTAAAATTCCAGTTGAAATTTTTTCAAAGTCCCTTAAAAATTTTCCAATTTTTGTCCCAATTCTTCCCATTCCCATTGAAACTTTTCAAATCCCTCTACAAACTTGTTGAAATTCTGTTGAAGCTTTTAAAATTCTCTCTAGAATTTTCAAAATCCATGTCCACATGTTTACAATTTCACGTCAAAAAATGGCTAAAATTCCAGTTGAAATTTTTTCAAAGTCCCTTAAAAATTTTCCAATTTTTGTCCCAATTCTTCCCATTCCCATTGAAACTTTTCAAATCCCTCTCAGAATTGTTGAAATTCTGTTGAAGCTTTTAAAATTCTCTCTAGAATTTTCAAAATCCATGTCCACATGTTTACAATTTCACGTCAAAAAATGGCTAAAATTCCAGCTGAAATTTTTTCAAAGTCCCTTCAAAATTTTCCAATTTTTGTCCCAATTCTTCCCATTCCCATTGAAACTTTTCAAATCCCTCTCAGAATTGTTGAAATTCTCTTGAAGCTTTTAAAATTCTCTCTAGAATTTTCAAAATCCATGTCCACATGTTTACAATTTCACGTCAAAAAATTGCTAAAATTCCAGTTGAAATTTTTTCAAAGTCCCTTAAAAATTTTCCAATTTTTGTCCCAATTCTTCCCATTCCCATTGAAACTTTTCAAATCCCTCTCAAAATTGTTGAAATTCTGTTGAAGCTTTTAAAATTCTCTCTAGAATTTTCAAAATCCATGTCCACATGTTTACAATTTCACATAAAAAAATGGCTAAAATTCCAGTTGAAATTTTTTCGAAGTCCCTTTCCAAATTTTCCAATTTTTGTCCCAATTCTTCCCATTCCCATTGAAACTTTTCAAATCCCTCTCAAAATTGTTGAAATTCTGTTGAAGCTTTTAAAATTCTCTCTAGAATTTTCAAAATCCATGTCCACATGTTTACAATTTCACGTCAAAAAATGGCTAAAATTCCAGTTGAAATTTTTTCAAAGTCCCTTAAAAATTTTCCAATTTTTGTCCCAATTCTTCCCATTCCCATTGAAACTTTTCAAATCCCTCTCAAAATTGTTGAAATTCTGTTGAAGCTTTTAAAATTCTCTCTAGAATTTTCAAAATCCATGTCCACATGTTTACAATTTCACGTCAAAAAATGGCTAAAATTCCAGTTGAAATTTTTTCAAAGTCCCTTAAAAATTTTCCAATTTTTGTCCCAATTCTTCCCATTCCCATTGAAACTTTTCAAATCCCTCTCAAAATTGTTGAAATTCTGTTGAAGCTTTTAAAATTCTCTCTAGAATTTTCAAAATCCATGTCCACATGTTTACAATTCCACGTCAAAAAATGGCTAAAATTCCAGTTGAAATTTTTTCAAAGTCCCTTAAAAATTTTCCAATTTTTGTCCCAATTCTTCCCATTCCCATTGAAACTTTTCGAATCCCTCTCAACATTGTTGAAATTCTGTTGAAGCTTTTAAAATTCTCTCTAGAATTTTCAAAATCCATGTCCACATGTTTACAATTTCACGTCAAAAAATGGCTAAAATTCCAGTTGAAATTTTTTCAAAGTCCCTTAAAAATTTTCCAATTTTTGTCCCAATTCTTCCCATTCCCATTGAAACTTTTCAAATCCCTCTCAGAATTGTTGAAATTCTGTTGAAGCTTTTAAAATTCTCTCTAGAATTTTCAAAATCCATGTCCACATGTTTACAATTTCACGTCAAAAAATGGCTAAAATTCCAGCTGAAATTTTTTCAAAGTCCCTTCAAAATTTTCCAATTTTTGTCCCAATTCTTCCCATTCCCATTGAAACTTTTCAAATCCCTCTCAGAATTGTTGAAATTCTGTTGAAGCTTTTAAAATTCTCTCTAGAATTTTCAAAATCCATGTCCACATGTTTACAATTTCACGTCAAAAAATTGCTAAAATTCCAGTTGAAATTTTTTCAAAGTCCCTTAAAAATTTTCCAATTTTTGTCCCAATTCTTCCCATTCCCATTGAAACTTTTCAAATCCCTCTCAAAATTGTTGAAATTCTGTTGAAGCTTTTAGAATTCTCTCTAGAATTTTCAAAATCCATGTCCACATGTTTACAATTTCACGTCAAAAAATGGCTAAAATTCCAGTTGAAATTTTTTCAAAGTCCCTTAAAAATTTTCCAATTTTTGTCCCAATTCTTCCCATTCCCATTGAAACTTTTCAAATCCCTCTCAGAATTGTTGAAATTCTGTTGAAGCTTTTAAAATTCTCTCTAGAATTTTCAAAATCCATGTCCACATGTTTACAATTCCACGTCAAAAAATGGCTAAAATTCCAGTTGAAATTTTTTCAAAGTCCCTTAAAAATTTTCCAATTTTTGTCCCAATTCTTCCCATTCCCATTGAAACTTTTCAAATCCCTCTCAACATTGTTGAAATTCTGTTGAAGCTTTTAGAATTCTCTCTAGAATTTTCAAAATCCATGTCCACATGTTTACAATTTCACGTCAAAAAATGGCTAAAATTCCAGTTGAAATTTTTTCAAAGTCCCTTAAAAATTTTCCAATTTTTGTCCCAATTCTTCCCATTCCCATTGAAACTTTTCAAATCCCTCTCAAAATTGTTGAAATTCTGTTGAAGCTTTTAGAATTCTCTCTAGAATTTTCAAAATCCATGTCCACATGTTTACAATTTCACGTCAAAAAATGGCTAAAATTCCAGTTGAAATTTTTTCAAAGTCCCTTAAAAATTTTCCAATTTTTGTCCCAATTCTTCCCATTCCCATTGAAACTTTTCAAATCCCTCTCAGAATTGTTGAAATTCTGTTGAAGCTTTTAAAATTCTCTCTAGAATTTTCAAAATCCATGTCCACATGTTTACAATTTCACGTCAAAAAATGGCTAAAATTCCAGTTGAAATTTTTTCAAAGTCCCTTAAAAATTTTCCAATTTTTGTCCCAGTTATTCCCATTCCCATTGAAACTTTTCAAATCCCTCTCAGAATTGTTGAAATTCTGTTGAAGCTTTTAGAATTCTCTCTAGAATTTTCAAAATCCATGTCCACATGTTTACAATTTCACGTCAAAAAATGGCTAAAATTCCAGTTGAAATTTTTTCAAAGTCCCTTAAAAATTTTCCAATTTTTGTCCCAATTCTTCCCATTCCCATTGAAACTTTTCAAATCCCTCTACAAACTTGTTGAAATTCTGTTGAAGCTTTTAAAATTCTCTCTAGAATTTTCAAAATCCATGTCCACATGTTTACAATTCCATGTCAAAAAATGGCTAAAATTCCAGTTGAAATTTTTTCAAAGTCCCTTAAAAATTTTCCAATTTTTGTCCCAATTCTTCCCATTCCCATTGAAACTTTTCAAATCCCTCTCAGAATTGTTGAAATTCTCTTGAAGCTTTTAAAATTCTCTCTAGAATTTTCAAAATCCATGTCCACATGTTTACAATTTCACATAAAAAAATGGCTAAAATTCCAGTTGAAATTTTTTCAAAGTCCCTTAAAAATTTTCCAATTTTTGTCCCAATTCTTCCCATTCCCATTGAAACTTTTCAAATCCCTCTCAGAATTGTTGAAATTGTGTTGAAGCTTTTAAAATTCTCTCTAGAATTTTCAAAATCCATGTCCACATGTTTACAATTCCACGTCAAAAAATGGCTAAAATTCCAGTTGAAATTTTTTCAAAGTCCCTTAAAAATTTTCCAATTTTTGTCCCAATTCTTCCCATTCCCATTGAAACTTTTCGAATCCCTCTCAACATTGTTGAAATTCTGTTGAAGCTTTTAGAATTCTCTCTAGAATTTTCAAAATCCATGTCCACATGTTTACAATTTCACGTCAAAAAATGGCTAAAATTCCAGTTGAAATTTTTTCAAAGTCCCTTAAAAATTTTCCAATTTTTGTCCCAATTCTTCCCATTCCCATTGAAACTTTTCAAATCCCTCTCAAAATTGTTGAAATTCTGTTGAAGCTTTTAGAATTCTCTCTAGAATTTTCAAAATCCATGTCCACATGTTTACAATTTCACGTCAAAAAATGGCTAAAATTCCAGTTGAAATTTTTTCAAAGTCCCTTAAAAATTTTCCAATTTTTGTCCCAATTCTTCCCATTCCCATTGAAACTTTTCAAATCCCTCTCAGAATTGTTGAAATTCTGTTGAAGCTTTTAAAATTCTCTCTAGAATTTTCAAAATCCATGTCCACATGTTTACAATTCCACGTCAAAAAATGGCTAAAATTCCAGTTGAAATTTTTTCAAAGTCCCTTAAAAATTTTCCAATTTTTGTCCCAATTCTTCCCATTCCCATTGAAACTTTTCAAATCCCTCTCAGAATTGTTGAAATTCTCTTGAAGCTTTTAGAATTCTCTCTAGAATTTTCAAAATCCATGTCCACATGTTTACAATTTCACGTAAAAAAAATGGCTAAAATTCCAGTTGAAATTTTTTCAAAGTCCCTTAAAAATTTTCCAATTTTTGTCCCAATTCTTCCCATTCCCATTGAAACTTTTCAAATCCCTCTACAAACTTGTTGAAATTCTGTTGAAGCTTTTAAAATTCTCTCTAGAATTTTCAAAATCCATGTCCACATGTTTACAATTCCATGTCAAAAAATGGCTAAAATTCCAGTTGAAATTTTTTCAAAGTCCCTTAAAAATTTTCCAATTTTTGTCCCAATTCTTTCCATTCCCATTGAAACTTTTCAAATCCCTCTCAGAATTGTTGAAATTCTCTTGAAGCTTTTAAAATTCTCTCTAGAATTTTCAAAATCCATGTCCATATGTTTAAAATTCCACGTCAAAAAATGGCTAAAATTCCAGTTGAAATTTTTTCAAAGTCCCTTAAAAATTTTCCAATTTTTGTCCCAATTCTTCCCATTCCCATTGAAACTTTTCAAATCCCTCTCAAAATTGTTGAAATTCTGTTGAAGCTTTTAGAATTCTCTCTAGAATTTTCAAAATCCATGTCCACATGTTTACAATTTCACGTCAAAAAATGGCTAAAATTCCAGTTGAAATTTTTTCAAAGTCCCTTAAAAATTTTCCAATTTTTGTCCCAATTCTTCCCATTCCCATTGAAACTTTTCAAATCCCTCTCAACATTGTTGAAATTCTCTTGAAGCTTTTAGAATTCTCTCTAGAATTTTCAAAATCCATGTCCACATGTTTACAATTTCACGTCAAAAAATGGCTAAAATTCCAGTTGAAATTTTTTCAAAGTCCCTTAAAAATTTTCCAATTTTTGTCTCAATTCTTCCCATTCCCATTGAAACTTTTCAAATCCCTCTCAGAATTGTTGAAATTCTGTTGAAGCTTTTAAAATTCTCTCTAGAATTTTCAAAATCCATGTCCACATGTTTACAATTTCACGTCAAAAAATGGCTAAAATTCCAGTTGAAATTTTTTCAAAGTCCCTTAAAAATTTTCCAATTTTTGTCCCAATTCTTCCCATTCCCATTGACACTTTTCAAATCCCTCTCAAAATTGTTGAAATTCTGTTGAAGCTTTTAAAATTCTCTCTAGAGTTTTCAAAATCCATGTCCACATGTTTACAATTTCACGTCAAAAAATGGCTAAAATTCCAGTTGAAATTTTTTCAAAGTCCCTTAAAAATTTTCCAATTTTTGTCCCAATTCTTCCCATTCCCATTGAAACTTTTCAAATCCCTCTACAAACTTGTTGAAATTCTGTTGAAGCTTTTAAAATTCTCTCTAGAATTTTCAAAATCCATGTCCACATATTTACAATTCCATGTCAAAAAATGGCTAAAATTCCAGTTGAAATTTTTTCAAAGTCCCTTAAAAATTTTCCAATTTTTGTCCCAATTCTTCCCATTCCCATTGAAACTTTTCAAATCCCTCTCAGAATTGTTGAAATTCTCTTGAAGCTTTTAAAATTCTCTCTAGAATTTTCAAAATCCATGTCCACATGTTTACAATTTCACGTCAAAAAATGGCTAAAATTCCAGTTGAAATTTTTTCAAAGTCCCTTAAAAATTTTCCAATTTTTGTCCCAATTCTTCCCATTCCCATTGAAACTTTTCAAATCCCTCTCAAAATTGTTGAAATTGTGTTGAAGCTTTTAAAATTCTCTCTAGAATTTTCAAAATCCATGTCCACATGTTTACAATTTCACGTCAAAAAATGGCTAAAATTCCAGTTGAAATTTTTTCAAAGTCCCTTAAAAATTTTCCAATTTTTGTCCCAATTCTTCCCATTCCCATTGAAACTTTTCAAATCCCTCTCAACATTGTTGAAATTCTGCTGAAGCTTTTAGAATTCTCTCTAGAATTTTCAAAATCCATGTCCACATGTTTACAATTTCACGTCAAAAAATGGCTAAAATTCCAGTTGAAATTTTTTCAAAGTCCCTTAAAAATTTTCCAATTTTTGTCCCAATTCTTCCCATTCCCATTGAAACTTTTCAAATCCCTCTCAAAATTGTTGAAATTCTGTTGAAGCTTTTAGAATTCTCTCTAGAATTTTCAAAATCCATGTCCACATGTTTACAATTTCACGTCAAAAAATGGCTAAAATTCCAGTTGAAATTTTTTCAAAGTCTCTTAAAAATTTTCCAATTTTTGTCCCAATTCTTCCCATTCCCATTGAAACTTTTCAAATCCCTCTCAGAATTGTTGAAATTCTGTTGAAGCTTTTAAAATTCTCTCTAGAATTTTCAAAATCCATGTCCACATGTTTACAATTTCACGTCAAAAAATGGCTAAAATTCCAGTTGAAATTTTTTCAAAGTCCCTTAAAAATTTTCCAATTTTTGTCCCAATTCTTCCCATTCCCATTGAAACTTTTCAAATCCCTCTCAGAATTGTTGAAATTCTGTTGAAGCTTTTAGAATTCTCTCTAGAATTTTCAAAATCCATGTCCACATGTTTACAATTTCACGTAAAAAAATGGCTAAAATTCCAGTTGAAATTTTTTCAAAGTCCCTTAAAAATTTTCCAATTTTTGTCCAAATTCTTCCCATTCCCATTGAAACTTTTCAAATCCCTCTACAAACTTGTTGAAATTCTGTTGAAGCTTTTAAAATTCTCTCTAGAATTTTCAAAATCCATGTCCACATGTTTACAATTCCATGTCAAAAAATGGCTAAAATTCCAGTTGAAATTTTTTCAAAGTCCCTTAAAAATTTTCCAATTTTTGTCCCAATTCTTCCCATTCCCATTGAAACTTTTCAAATCCCTCTCAGAATTGTTGAAATTCTCTTGAAGCTTTTAAAATTCTCTCTAGAATTTTCAAAATCCATGTCCACATGTTTACAATTCCACGTCAAAAAATGGCTAAAATTCCAGTTGAAATTTTTTCAAAGTCCCTTAAAAATTTTCCAATTTTTGTCCCAATTCTTCCCATTCCCATTGAAACTTTTCAAATCCCTCTCAAAATTGTTGAAATTCTGTTGAAGCTTTTAGAATTCTCTCTAGAATTTTCAAAATCCATGTCCACATGTTTACAATTTCACGTCAAAAAATGGCTAAAATTCCAGTTGAAATTTTTTCAAAGTCCCTTAAAAATTTTCCAATTTTTGTCCCAATTCTTCCCATTCCCATTGAAACTTTTCAAATCCCTCTCAAACTTGTTGAAATTCTGTTGAAGCTTTTAAAATTCTCTCTAGAATTTTCAAAATCCATGTCCACATGTTTACAATTTCACGTCAAAAAATGGCTAAAATTCCAGTTGAAATTTTTTCAAAGTCCCTTAAAAAATTTCCAATTTTTGTCCCAATTCTTCCAATTCCCTTGAAACTTTTCAAATCTTTCTCAACATTGTTGAAATTCTGTTGAAGCTTTTAAAATTCTCTCTAGAATTTTCAAAATCCATGTCCACATGTTTACAATTTCACGTCAAAAAATGGCTAAAATTCCAGTTGAAATTTTTTCAAAGTCCCTTAAAAATTTTCCAATTTTTGTCCCAATTCTTCCCATTCCCATTGAAACTTTTCAAATCCCTCTCAACATTGTTGAAGTTCTGTTGAAGCTTTTAAAATTCTCTCTAGAATTTTCAAAATCCATGTCCACATGTTTACAATTCCACGTAAAAAAAATGGCTAAAATTCCAGTTGAAATTTTTTCAAAGTCCCTTAAAAATTTTCCAATTTTTGTCCCAATTCTTCCCATTCCCATTGAAACTTTTCAAATCCCTCTCAGAATTGTTGAAATTCTGTTGAAGCTTTTAAAATTCTCTCTAGAATTTTCAAAATCCATGTCCACATGTTTACAATTTCACATAAAAAAATGGCTAAATTCCAGTTGAAATTTTTTCAAAGTCCCTTAAAAATTTTCCAATTTTTGTCCCAATTCTTCCCATTCCCATTGAAACTTTTCAAATCCCTCTCAGAATTGTTGAAATTCTCTTGAAGCTTTTAAAATTCTCTCTAGAATTTTCAAAATCCATGTCCACATGTTTACAATTTCACATAAAAAAATGGCTAAAATTCCAGTTGAAATTTTTTCAAAGTCCCTTAAAAATTTTCCAATTTTTGTCCCAATTCTTCCCATTCCCATTGAAACTTTTCAAATCCCTCTCAGAATTGTTGAAATTCTGTTGAAGCTTTTAAAATTCTCTCTAGAATTTTCAAAATCCATGTCCACATGTTTACAATTCCACGTCAAAAAATGGCTAAAATTCCAGTTGAAATTTTTTCAAAGTCCCTTAAAAATTTTCCAATTTTTGTCCCAATTCTTCCCATTCCCATTGAAACTTTTCAAATCCCTCTCAAAATTGTTGAAGTTCTGTTGAAGCTTTTAAAATTCTCCCTAGAATTTTCAAAATCCATGTCCACATGTTTACAATTCCACGTCAAAAAATGGCTAAAATTCCACTTGAAATTTTTTCAAAGTCCCTTAAAAATTTTCCAATTTTTGTCCCAATTCTTCCCATTCCCATTGAAACTTTTCAAATCCCTCTCAGAATTGTTGAAATTCTCTTGAAGCTTTTAAAATTCTCTCTAGAATTTTCAAAATCCATGTCCACATGTTTACAATTTCACGTCAAAAAATGGCTAAAATTCCAGTTGAAATTTTTTCAAAGTCCCTTAAAAATTTTCCAATTTTTGTCCCAATTCTTCCCATTCCCATTGAAACTTTTCAAATCCCTCTCAAAATTGTTGAAATTCTGTTGAAGCTTTTAGAATTCTCTCTAGAATTTTCAAAATCCATGTCCACATGTTTACAATTTCACGTCAAAAAATGGCTAAAATTCCAGTTGAAATTTTTTCAAAGTCCCTTAAAAATTTTCCAATTTTTGTCCAAATTCTTCCCATTCCCATTGAAACTTTTCAAATCCCTCTACAAACTTGTTGAAATTATGTTGAAGCTTTTAAAATTCTCTCTAGAATTTTCAAAATCCATGTCCACATGTTTACAATTCCATGTCAAAAAATGGCTAAAATTCCAGTTGAAATTTTTTCAAAGTCCCTTAAAAATTTTCCAATTTTTGTCCCAATTCTTCCCATTCCCATTGAAACTTTTCAAATCCCTCTCAGAATTGTTGAAATTCTCTTGAAGCTTTTAAAATTCTCTCTAGAATTTTCAAAATCCATGTCCACATGTTTACAATTTCACATAAAAAAATGGCTAAAATTCCAGTTGAAATTTTTTCAAAGTCCCTTAAAAATTTTCCAATTTTTGTCCCAATTCTTCCCATTCCCATTGAAACTTTTCAAATCCCTCTCAAAATTGTTGAAATTCTGTTGAAGCTTTTAGAATTCTCTCTAGAATTTTCAAAATCCATGTCCACATGTTTACAATTTCACGTCAAAAAATGGCTAAAATTCCAGTTGAAATTTTTTCAAAGTCCCTTAAAAATTTTCCAATTTTTGTCCCAATTCTTCCCATTCCCATTGAAACTTTTCAAATCCCTCTCAGAATTGTTGAAATTCTCTTGAAGCTTTTAAAATTCTCTCTAGAATTTTCAAAATCCATGTCCACATGTTTACAATTTCACGTCAAAAAATGGCTAAAATTCCAGTTGAAATTTTTTCAAAGTCCCTTAAAAATTTTCCAATTTTTGTCCCAATTCTTCCCATTCCCATTGAAACTTTTCAAATCCCTCTCAAAATTGTTGAAATTCTGTTGAAGCTTTTAGAATTCTCTCTAGAATTTTCAAAATCCATGTCCACATGTTTACAATTTCACGTCAAAAAATGGCTAAAATTCCAGTTGAAATTTTTTCAAAGTCCCTTAAAAATTTTCCAATTTTTGTCCCAATTCTTCCCATTCCCATTGAAACTTTTCAAATCCCTCTCAAAATTGTTGAAGTTCTGTTGAAGCTTTTAAAATTCTCCCTAGAATTTTCAAAATCCATGTCCACATGTTTACAATTCCACGTCAAAAAATGGCTAAAATTCCAGTTGAAATTTTTTCAAAGTCCCTTAAAAATTTTCCAATTTTTGTCCCAATTCTTCCCATTCCCATTGAAACTTTTCAAATCCCTCTCAACATTGTTGAAATTCTGTTGAAGCTTTTAGAATTCTCTCTAGAATTTTCAAAATCCACTTCAACATGTTTACAATTTCACGTAAAAAAATGGCTAAAATTCCAGTTGAAATTTTTTCAAAGTCCCTTAAAAATTTTCCAATTTTTGTCCCAATTCTTCCCATTCCCATTGAAACTTTTCAAATCCCTCTCAGAATTGTTGAAATTCTCTTGAAGCTTTTAAAATTCTCTCTAGAATTTTCAAAATCCATGTCCACATGTTTACAATTTCACGTCAAAAAATGGCTAAAATTCCAGTTGAAATTTTTTCAAAGTCCCTTAAAAATTTTCCAATTTTTGTCCCAATTCTTCCCATTCCCATTGAAACTTTTCAAATCTTTCTCAAAATTGTTGAAATTCTGTTGAAGCTTTTAGAATTCTCTCTAGAATTTTCAAAATCCATGTCCACATGTTTACAATTTCACGTCAAAAAATGGCTAAAATTCCAGTTGAAATTTTTTCAAAGTCCCTTAAAAATTTTCCAATTTTTGTCCCAATTCTTCCCATTCCCATTGAAACTTTTCAAATCCCTCTCAAAATTGTTGAAGTTCTGTTGAAGCTTTTAAAATTCTCCCTAGAATTTTCAAAATCCATGTCCACATGTTTACAATTCCACGTCAAAAAATGGCTAAAATTCCAGTTGAAATTTTTTCAAAGTCCCTTAAAAATTTTCCAATTTTTGTCCCAATTCTTCCCATTCCCATTGAAACTTTTCAAATCCCTCTCAGAATTGTTGAAATTCTGTTGAAGCTTTTAGAATTCTCTCTAGAATTTTCAAAATCCATGTCCACATGTTTACAATTTCACGTCAAAAAATGGCTAAAATTCCAGTTGAAATTTTTTCAAAGTCCCTTAAAAATTTTCCAATTTTTGTCCCAATTCTTCCCATTCCCATTGAAACTTTTCAAATCCCTCTCAAAATTGTTGAAATTCTGTTGAAGCTTTTAAAATTCTCTCTAGAATTTTCAAAATCCATGTCCACATGTTTACAATTTCACGTCAAAAAATGGCTAAAATTCCAGTTGAAATTTTTTCAAAGTCCCTTAAAAATTTTCCAATTTTTGTCCCAATTCTTCCCATTCCCATTGACACTTTTCAAATCCCTCTCAAAATTGTTGAAATTGTGTTGAAGCTTTTAAAATTCTCTCTAGAATTTTCAAAATCCATGTCCACATGTTTACAATTTCACGTCAAATAATGGCTAAAATTCCAGTTGAAATTTTTTCAAAGTCCCTTAAAAATTTTCCAATTTTTGTCCCAATTCTTCCCATTCCCATTGAAACTTTTCAAATCCCTCTCAGAATTGTTGAAATTCTGTTGAAGCTTTTAAAATTCTCTCTAGAATTTTCAAAATCCATGTCCACATGTTTACAATTTCACGTCAAAAAATGGCTAAAATTCCAGTTGAAATTTTTTCAAAGTCCCTTAAAAATTTTCCAATTTTTGTCCCAATTCTTCCCATTCCCATTGACACTTTTCAAATCCCTCTCAAAATTGTTGAAATTCTGTTGAAGCTTTTAAAATTCTCTCTAGAATTTTCAAAATCCATGTCCACATGTTTACAATTCCACGTCAAAAAATGGCTAAAATTCCAGTTGAAATTTTTTCAAAGTCCCTTAAAAATTTTCCAATTTTTGTCCCAATTCTTCCCATTCCCATTGAAACTTTTCAAATCCCTCTCAAAATTGTTGAAATTCTGTTGAAGCTTTTAGAATTCTCTCTAGAATTTTCAAAATCCATGTCCACATGTTTACAATTTCACATAAAAAAAATGGCTAAAATTCCAGTTGAAATTTTTTCAAAGTCCCTTAAAAATTTTCCAATTTTTGTCCCAATTCTTCCCATTCCCATTGAAACTTTTCAAATCCCTCTCAAAATTGTTGAAATTCTGTTGAAGCTTTTAGAATTCTCTCTAGAATTTTCAAAATCCATGTCCACATGTTTACAATTCCACGTCAAAAAATGGCTAAAATTCCAGTTGAAATTTTTTCAAAGTCCCTTAAAAATTTTCCAATTTTTGTCCCAATTCTTCCCATTCCCATTGAAGCTTTTCAAATCCCTCTCAGAATTGTTGAAATTCTGTTGAAGCTTTTAAAATTCTCTCTAGAATTTTCAAAATCCATGTCCACATGTTTACAATTTCACGTCAAAAAATGGCTAAAATTCCAGCTGAAATTTTTTCAAAGTCCCTTCAAAATTTTCCAATTTTTGTCCCAATTCTTCCCATTCCCATTGAAACTTTTCAAATCCCTCTCAGAATTGTTGAAATTCTCTTGAAGCTTTTAAAATTCTCTCTAGAATTTTCAAAATCCATGTCCACATGTTTACAATTTCACATAAAAAAATGGCTAAAATTCCAGTTGAAATTTTTTCAAAGTCCCTTAAAAATTTTCCAATTTTTGTCCCAATTCTTCCCATTCCCATTGAAACTTTTCAAATCCCTCTCAAAATTGTTGAAATTCTGTTGAAGCTTTTAGAATTCTCTCTAGAATTTTCAAAATCCATGTCCACATGTTTACAATTTCACGTCAAAAAATGGCTAAAATTCCAGTTGAAATTTTTTCAAAGTCCCTTAAAAATTTTCCAATTTTTGTCCCAATTCTTCCCATTCCCATTGAAACTTTTCAAATCCCTCTCAGAATTGTTGAAATTCTCTTGAAGCTTTTAAAATTCTCTCTAGAATTTTCAAAATCCATGTCCACATGTTTACAATTTCACGTCAAAAAATGGCTAAAATTCCAGTTGAAATTTTTTCAAAGTCCCTTAAAAATTTTCCAATTTTTGTCCCAATTCTTCCCATTCCCATTGAAACTTTTCAAATCCCTCTCAAAATTGTTGAAATTCTGTTGAAGCTTTTAGAATTCTCTCTAGAATTTTCAAAATCCATGTCCACATGTTTACAATTTCACGTCAAAAAATGGCTAAAATTCCAGTTGAAATTTTTTCAAAGTCCCTTAAAAATTTTCCAATTTTTGTCCCAATTCTTCCCATTCCCATTGAAACTTTTCAAATCCCTCTCAAAATTGTTGAAGTTCTGTTGAAGCTTTTAAAATTCTCCCTAGAATTTTCAAAATCCATGTCCACATGTTTACAATTCCACGTCAAAAAATGGCTAAAATTCCAGTTGAAATTTTTTCAAAGTCCCTTAAAAATTTTCCAATTTTTGTCCCAATTCTTCCCATTCCCATTGAAACTTTTCAAATCCCTCTCAACATTGTTGAAATTCTGTTGAAGCTTTTAGAATTCTCTCTAGAATTTTCAAAATCCACTTCAACATGTTTACAATTTCACGTAAAAAAATGGCTAAAATTCCAGTTGAAATTTTTTCAAAGTCCCTTAAAAATTTTCCAATTTTTGTCCCAATTCTTCCCATTCCCATTGAAACTTTTCAAATCCCTCTCAGAATTGTTGAAATTCTGTTGAAGCTTTTAAAATTCTCTCTAGAATTTTCAAAATCCATGTCCACATGTTTACAATTTCACGTCAAAAAATGGCTAAAATTCCAGTTGAAATTTTTTCAAAGTCCCTTAAAAATTTTCCAATTTTTGTCCCAATTCTTCCCATTCCCATTGAAACTTTTCAAATCTTTCTCAAAATTGTTGAAATTCTGTTGAAGCTTTTAGAATTCTCTCTAGAATTTTCAAAATCCATGTCCACATGTTTACAATTTCACGTCAAAAAATGGCTAAAATTCCAGTTGAAATTTTTTCAAAGTCCCTTAAAAATTTTCCAATTTTTGTCCCAATTCTTCCCATTCCCATTGAAACTTTTCAAATCCCTCTCAAAATTGTTGAAGTTCTGTTGAAGCTTTTAAAATTCTCCCTAGAATTTTCAAAATCCATGTCCACATGTTTACAATTCCACGTCAAAAAATGGCTAAAATTCCAGTTGAAATTTTTTCAAAGTCCCTTAAAAATTTTCCAATTTTTGTCCCAATTCTTCCCATTCCCATTGAAACTTTTCAAATCCCTCTCAGAATTGTTGAAATTCTGTTGAAGCTTTTAGAATTCTCTCTAGAATTTTCAAAATCCATGTCCACATGTTTACAATTTCACGTCAAAAAATGGCTAAAATTCCAGTTGAAATTTTTTCAAAGTCCCTTAAAAATTTTCCAATTTTTGTCCCAATTCTTCCCATTCCCATTGAAACTTTTCAAATCCCTCTCAAAATTGTTGAAATTCTGTTGAAGCTTTTAAAATTCTCTCTAGAATTTTCAAAATCCATGTCCACATGTTTACAATTTCACGTCAAAAAATGGCTAAAATTCCAGTTGAAATTTTTTCAAAGTCCCTTAAAAATTTTCCAATTTTTGTCCCAATTCTTCCCATTCCCATTGACACTTTTCAAATCCCTCTCAAAATTGTTGAAATTGTGTTGAAGCTTTTAAAATTCTCTCTAGAATTTTCAAAATCCATGTCCACATGTTTACAATTTCACGTCAAATAATGGCTAAAATTCCAGTTGAAATTTTTTCAAAGTCCCTTAAAAATTTTCCAATTTTTGTCCCAATTCTTCCCATTCCCATTGAAACTTTTCAAATCCCTCTCAGAATTGTTGAAATTCTGTTGAAGCTTTTAAAATTCTCTCTAGAATTTTCAAAATCCATGTCCACATGTTTACAATTTCACGTCAAAAAATGGCTAAAATTCCAGTTGAAATTTTTTCAAAGTCCCTTAAAAATTTTCCAATTTTTGTCCCAATTCTTCCCATTCCCATTGACACTTTTCAAATCCCTCTCAAAATTGTTGAAATTCTGTTGAAGCTTTTAAAATTCTCTCTAGAATTTTCAAAATCCATGTCCACATGTTTACAATTCCACGTCAAAAAATGGCTAAAATTCCAGTTGAAATTTTTTCAAAGTCCCTTAAAAATTTTCCAATTTTTGTCCCAATTCTTCCCATTCCCATTGAAACTTTTCAAATCCCTCTCAAAATTGTTGAAATTCTGTTGAAGCTTTTAGAATTCTCTCTAGAATTTTCAAAATCCATGTCCACATGTTTACAATTTCACATAAAAAAAATGGCTAAAATTCCAGTTGAAATTTTTTCAAAGTCCCTTAAAAATTTTCCAATTTTTGTCCCAATTCTTCCCATTCCCATTGAAACTTTTCAAATCCCTCTCAAAATTGTTGAAATTCTGTTGAAGCTTTTAGAATTCTCTCTAGAATTTTCAAAATCCATGTCCACATGTTTACAATTCCACGTCAAAAAATGGCTAAAATTCCAGTTGAAATTTTTTCAAAGTCCCTTAAAAATTTTCCAATTTTTGTCCCAATTCTTCCCATTCCCATTGAAGCTTTTCAAATCCCTCTCAGAATTGTTGAAATTCTGTTGAAGCTTTTAAAATTCTCTCTAGAATTTTCAAAATCCATGTCCACATGTTTACAATTTCACGTCAAAAAATGGCTAAAATTCCAGCTGAAATTTTTTCAAAGTCCCTTCAAAATTTTCCAATTTTTGTCCCAATTCTTCCCATTCCCATTGAAACTTTTCAAATCCCTCTCAGAATTGTTGAAATTCTGTTGAAGCTTTTAAAATTCTCTCTAGAATTTTCAAAATCCATGTCCACATGTTTACAATTTCACGTCAAAAAATGGCTAAAATTCCAGTTGAAATTTTTTCAAAGTCCCTTAAAAATTTTCCAATTTTTGTCCCAATTCTTCCCATTCCCATTGAAACTTTTCAAATCCCTCTCAGAATTGTTGAAATTCTGTTGAAGCTTTTAGAATTCTCTCTAGAATTTTCAAAATCCATGTCCACATGTTTACAATTTCACGTCAAAAAATGGCTAAAATTCCAGTTGAAATTTTTTCAAAGTCCCTTAAAAATTTTCCAATTTTTGTCCCAATTCTTCCCATTCCCATTGAAACTTTTCAAATCCCTCTCAAAATTGTTGAAATTCTGTTGAAGCTTTTAAAATTCTCTCTAGAATTTTCAAAATCCATGTCCACATGTTTACAATTTCACGTCAAAAAATGGCTAAAATTCCAGTTGAAATTTTTTCAAAGTCCCTTAAAAATTTTCCAATTTTTGTCCCAATTCTTCCCATTCCCATTGACACTTTTCAAATCCCTCTCAAAATTGTTGAAATTGTGTTGAAGCTTTTAAAATTCTCTCTAGAATTTTCAAAATCCATGTCCACATGTTTACAATTTCACGTCAAATAATGGCTAAAATTCCAGTTGAAATTTTTTCAAAGTCCCTTAAAAATTTTCCAATTTTTGTCCCAATTCTTCCCATTCCCATTGAAACTTTTCAAATCCCTCTCAGAATTGTTGAAATTCTGTTGAAGCTTTTAAAATTCTCTCTAGAATTTTCAAAATCCATGTCCACATGTTTACAATTTCACGTCAAAAAATGGCTAAAATTCCAGTTGAAATTTTTTCAAAGTCCCTTAAAAATTTTCCAATTTTTGTCCCAATTCTTCCCATTCCCATTGAAACTTTTCAAATCCCTCTCAGAATTGTTGAAATTCTGTTGAAGCTTTTAGAATTCTCTCTAGAATTTTCAAAATCCATGTCCACATGTTTACAATTTCACGTCAAAAAATGGCTAAAATTCCAGTTGAAATTTTTTCAAAGTCCCTTAAAAATTTTCCAATTTTTGTCCCAATTCTTCCCATTCCCATTGAAACTTTTCAAATCCCTCTCAGAATTGTTGAAATTGTGTTGAAGCTTTTAAAATTCTCTCTAGAATTTTCAAAATCCATGTCCACATGTTTACAATTCCACGTCAAAAAATGGCTAAAATTCCAGTTGAAATTTTTTCAAAGTCCCTTAAAAATTTTCCAATTTTTGTCCCAATTCTTCCCATTCCCATTGAAACTTTTCAAATCCCTCTCAGAATTGTTGAAATTCTGTTGAAGCTTTTAAAATTCTCTCTAGAATTTTCAAAATCCATGTCCACATGTTTACAATTTCACGTCAAAAAATGGCTAAAATTCCAGCTGAAATTTTTTCAAAGTCCCTTAAAAATTTTCCAATTTTTGTCCCAATTCTTCCCATTCCCATTGACACTTTTCAAATCCCTCTCAAAATTGTTGAAATTCTGTTGAAGCTTTTAAAATTCTCTCTAGAATTTTCAAAATCCATGTCCACATGTTTACAATTCCACGTCAAAAAATGGCTAAAATTCCAGTTGAAATTTTTTCAAAGTCCCTTAAAAATTTTCCAATTTTTGTCCCAATTCTTCCCATTCCCATTGAAACTTTTCAAATCCCTCTCAGAATTGTTGAAATTCTGTTGAAGCTTTTAAAATTCTCTCTAGAATTTTCAAAATCCATGTCCACATGTTTACAATTTCACGTCAAATAATGGCTAAAATTCCAGTTGAAATTTTTTCAAAGTCCCTTAAAAATTTTCCAATTTTTGTCCCAATTCTTCCCATTCCCATTGAAACTTTTCAAATCCCTCTCAGAATTGTTGAAATTCTGTTGAAGCTTTTAAAATTCTCTCTAGAATTTTCAAAATCCATGTCCACATGTTTACAATTTCACGTCAAAAAATGGCTAAAATTCCAGTTGAAATTTTTTCAAAGTCCCTTAAAAATTTTCCAATTTTTGTCCCAATTCTTCCCATTCCCATTGAAACTTTTCAAATCCCTCTCAAAATTGTTGAAATTCTGTTGAAGCTTTTAAAATTCTCTCTAGAATTTTCAAAATCCATGTCCACATGTTTACAATTTCACATAAAAAAATGGCTAAAATTCCAGTTGAAATTTTTTCAAAGTCCCTTAAAAATTTTCCAATTTTTGTCCCAATTCTTCCCATTCCCATTGAAACTTTTCAAATCCCTCTCAAAATTGTTGAAATTCTGTTGAAGCTTTTAGAATTCTCTCTAGAATTTTCAAAATCCATGTCCACATGTTTACAATTTCACGTCAAAAAATGGCTAAAATTCCAGTTGAAATTTTTTCAAAGTCCCTTAAAAATTTTCCAATTTTTGTCCCAATTCTTCCCATTCCCATTGAAACTTTTCAAATCCCTCTCAGAATTGTTGAAATTCTGTTGAAGCTTTTAAAATTCTCTCTAGAATTTTCAAAATCCATGTCCACATGTTTACAATTTCACGTCAAAAAATGGCTAAAATTCCAGTTGAAATTTTTTCAAAGTCCCTTAAAAATTTTCCAATTTTTGTCCCAATTCTTCCCATTCCCATTGACACTTTTCAAATCCCTCTCAGAATTGTTGAAATTCTGTTGAAGCTTTTAAAATTCTCTCTAGAATTTTCAAAATCCATGTCCACATGTTTACAATTCCACGTCAAAAAATGGCTAAAATTCCAGTTGAAATTTTTTCAAAGTCCCTTAAAAATTTTCCAATTTTTGTCCCAATTCTTCACATTCCCATTGAAACTCTTCAAATCCCTCTCAGAATTGTTGAAATTCTGTTGAAGCTTTTAAAATTCTCTCTAGAATTTTCAAAATCCATGTCCACATGTTTACAATTTCACGTCAAATATTTGCTAAAATTCCAGTTGAAATTTTTTCAAAGTCCCTTAAAAATTTTCCAATTTTTGTCCCAATTCTTCCCATTCCCATTGAAACTTTTCAAATCCCTCTCAGAATTGTTGAAATTCTGTTGAAGCTTTTAAAATTCTCTCTAGAATTTTCAAAATCCATGTCCACATGTTTACAATTTCACGTCAAAAAATGGCTAAAATTCCAGTTGAAATTTTTTCAAAGTCCCTTAAAAATTTCCCAATTTTTGTCCCAATTCTTCCCATTCCCATTGAAACTTTTCAAATCCCTCTCAAAATTGTTGAAATTCTGTTGAAGCTTTTAAAATTCTCTCTAGAATTTTCAAAATCCATGTCCACATGTTTACAATTTCACATAAAAAAATGGCTAAAATTCCAGTTGAAATTTTTTCAAAGTCCCTTAAAAATTTTCCAATTTTTGTCCCAATTCTTCCCATTCCCATTGAAACTTTTCAAATCCCTCTCAAAATTGTTGAAATTCTGTTGAAGCTTTTAGAATTCTCTCTAGAATTTTCAAAATCCAATTCCACATGTTTACAATTTCACGTCAAAAAATGGCTAAAATTCCAGTTGAAATTTTTTCAAAGTCCCTTCAAAATTTTCCAATTTTTGTCCCAATTCTTCCCATTCCCATTGAAACTTTTCAAATCCCTCTCAACATTGTTGAAATTCTCTTGAAGCTTTTAAAATTCTCTCTAGAATTTTCAAAATCCATGTCCACATGTTTACAATTTCACGTCAAAAAATGGCTAAAATTCCAGCTGAAATTTTTTCAAAGTCCCTTAAAAATTTTCCAATTTTTGTCCCAATTCTTCCCATTCCCATTGAAACTTTTCAAATCCCTCTCAACATTGTTGAAATTCTGTTGAAGCTTTTAAAATTCTCTCTAGAATTTTCAAAATCCATGTCCACATGTTTACAATTTCACGTCAAAAAATTGCTAAAATTCCAGTTGAAATTTTTTCAAAGTCCCTTAAAAATTTTCCAATTTTTGTCCCAATTCTTCCCATTCCCATTGAAACTTTTCAAATCCCTCTCAAAATTGTTGAAATTCTGTTGAAGCTTTTAAAATTCTCTCTAGAATTTTCAAAATCCATGTCCACATGTTTACAATTTCACATAAAAAAATGGCTAAAATTCCAGTTGAAATTTTTTCGAAGTCCCTTTCCAAATTTTCCAATTTTTGTCCCAATTCTTCCCATTCCCATTGAAACTTTTCAAATCCCTCTCAAAATTGTTGAAATTCTGTTGAAGCTTTTAAAATTCTCTCTAGAATTTTCAAAATCCATGTCCACATGTTTACAATTTCACGTCAAAAAATGGCTAAAATTCCAGTTGAAATTTTTTCAAAGTCCCTTAAAAATTTCCCAATTTTTGTCCAAATTCTTCCCATTCCCATTGAAACTTTTCAAATCCCTCTCAACATTGTTGAAATTCTCTTGAAGCTTTTAAAATTCTCTCTAGAATTTTCAAAATCCATGTCCACATGTTTACAATTTCACGTCAAAAAATTGCTAAAATTCCAGTTGAAATTTTTTCAAAGTCCCTTAAAAATTTTCCAATTTTTGTCCCAATACTTCCCATTCCCATTGAAACTTTTCAAATCCCTCTCAAAATTGTTGAAATTCTGTTGAAGCTTTTAAAATTCTCTCTAGAATTTTCAAAATCCATGTCCACATGTTTACAATTTCACGTCAAAAAATGGCTAAAATTCCAGTTGAAATTTTTTCAAAGTCCCTTAAAAATTTCCCAATTTTTGTCCAAATTCTTCCCATTCCCATTGAAACTTTTCAAATCCCTCTCAACATTGTTGAAATTCTGTTGAAGCTTTTAAAATTCTCTCTAGAATTTTCAAAATCCATGTCCACATGTTTACAATTTCACGTAAAAAAATGGCTAAAATTCCAGTTGAAATTTTTTCAAAGTCCCTGAAAAATTTTCCAATTTTTGTCCCAGTTATTCCCATTCCCATTGAAACTTTTCAAATCCCTCTCAGAATTGTTGAAATTCTGTTGAAGCTTTTAAAATTCTCTCTAGAATTTTCAAAATCCATGTCCACATGTTTACAATTTCACGTCAAAAAATGGCTAAAATTCCAGTTGAAATTTTTTCAAAGTCCCTTAAAAATTTTCCAATTTTTGTCCCAATTCTTCCCATTCCCATTGACACTTTTCAAATCCCTCTCAAAATTGTTGAAATTCTGTTGAAGCTTTTAAAATTCTCTCTAGAATTTTCAAAATCCATGTCCACATGTTTACAATTCCACGTCAAAAAATGGCTAAAATTCCAGTTGAAATTTTTTCAAAGTCCCTTAAAAATTTTCCAATTTTTGTCCCAATTCTTCCCATTCCCATTGAAACTTTTCGAATCCCTCTCAACATTGTTGAAATTCTGTTGAAGCTTTTAGAATTCTCTCTAGAATTTTCAAAATCCATGTCCACATGTTTACAATTTCACGTCAAAAAATGGCTAAAATTCCAGTTGAAATTTTTTCAAAGTCCCTTAAAAATTTTCCAATTTTTGTCCCAATTCTTCCCATTCCCATTGAAACTTTTCAAATCCCTCTCAAAATTGTTGAAATTCTGTTGAAGCTTTTAGAATTCTCTCTAGAATTTTCAAAATCCATGTCCACATGTTTACAATTTCACGTCAAAAAATGGCTAAAATTCCAGTTGAAATTTTTTCAAAGTCCCTTAAAAATTTTCCAATTTTTGTCCCAATTCTTCCCATTCCCATTGAAACTTTTCAAATCCCTCTCAGAATTGTTGAAATTCTCTTGAAGCTTTTAAAATTCTCTCTAGAATTTTCAAAATCCATGTCCACATGTTTACAATTTCACGTCAAAAAATGGCTAAAATTCCAGTTGAAATTTTTTCAAAGTCCCTTAAAAATTTTCCAATTTTTGTCCCAATTCTTCCCATTCCCATTGAAACTTTTCAAATCCCTCTCAGAATTGTTGAAATTCTGTTGAAGCTTTTAGAATTCTCTCTAGAATTTTCAAAATCCATGTCCACATGTTTACAATTTCACGTCAAAAAATGGCTAAAATTCCAGTTGAAATTTTTTCAAAGTCCCTTAAAAATTTTCCAATTTTTGTCCCAATTCTTCCCATTCCCATTGAAACTTTTCAAATCCTCTACAAACTTGTTGAAATTCTGTTGAAGCTTTTAAAATTCTCTCTAGAATTTTCAAAATCCATGTCCACATGTTTACAATTCCATGTCAAAAAATGGCTAAAATTCCAGTTGAAATTTTTTCAAAGTCCCTTAAAAATTTTCCAATTTTTGTCCCAATTCTTCCCATTCCCATTGAAACTTTTCAAATCCCTCTCAACATTGTTGAAATTCTCTTGAAGCTTTTAAAATTCTCTCTAGAATTTTCAAAATCCATGTCCACATGTTTACAATTTCACGTCAAAAAATTGCTAAAATTCCAGTTGAAATTTTTTCAAAGTCCCTTAAAAATTTTCCAATTTTTGTCCCAATTCTTCCCATTCCCATTGAAACTTTTCAAATCCCTCTCAAAATTGTTGAAATTCTGTTGAAGCTTTTAAAATTCTCTCTAGAATTTTCAAAATCCATGTCCACATGTTTACAATTTCACGTCAAAAAATGGCTAAAATTCCAGTTGAAATTTTTTCAAAGTCCCTTAAAAATTTCCCAATTTTTGTCCCAATTCTTCCCATTCCCATTGAAACTTTTCAAATCCCTCTCAACATTGTTGAAATTCTGTTGAAGCTTTTAAAATTCTCTCTAGAATTTTCAAAATCCATGTCCACATGTTTACAATTTCACGTCAAAAAATGGCTAAAATTCCAGTTGAAATTTTTTCAAAGTCCCTGAAAAATTTTCCAATTTTTGTCCCAGTTATTCCCATTCCCATTGAAACTTTTCAAATCCCTCTCAGAATTGTTGAAATTCTGTTGAAGCTTTTAAAATTCTCTCTAGAATTTTCAAAATCCATGTCCACATGTTTACAATTTCACGTCAAAAAATGGCTAAAATTCCAGTTGAAATTTTTTCAAAGTCCCTTAAAAATTTTCCAATTTTTGTCCCAATTCTTCCCATTCCCATTGACACTTTTCAAATCCCTCTCAAAATTGTTGAAATTCTGTTGAAGCTTTTAAAATTCTCTCTAGAATTTTCAAAATCCATGTCCACATGTTTACAATTCCACGTCAAAAAATGGCTAAAATTCCAGTTGAAATTTTTTCAAAGTCCCTTAAAAATTTTCCAATTTTTGTCCCAATTCTTCCCATTCCCATTGAAACTTTTCGAATCCCTCTCAACATTGTTGAAATTCTGTTGAAGCTTTTAGAATTCTCTCTAGAATTTTCAAAATCCATGTCCACATGTTTACAATTTCACGTCAAAAAATGGCTAAAATTCCAGTTGAAATTTTTTCAAAGTCCCTTAAAAATTTTCCAATTTTTGTCCCAATTCTTCCCATTCCCATTGAAACTTTTCAAATCCCTCTCAAAATTGTTGAAATTCTGTTGAAGCTTTTAGAATTCTCTCTAGAATTTTCAAAATCCATGTCCACATGTTTACAATTTCACGTCAAAAAATGGCTAAAATTCCAGTTGAAATTTTTTCAAAGTCCCTTAAAAATTTTCCAATTTTTGTCCCAATTCTTCCCATTCCCATTGAAACTTTTCAAATCCCTCTCAGAATTGTTGAAATTCTGTTGAAGCTTTTAAAATTCTCTCTAGAATTTTCAAAATCCATGTCCACATGTTTACAATTCCACGTCAAAAAATGGCTAAAATTCCAGTTGAAATTTTTTCAAAGTCCCTTAAAAATTTTCCAATTTTTGTCCCAATTCTTCCCATTCCCATTGAAACTTTTCAAATCCCTCTCAAAATTGTTGAAGTTCTGTTGAAGCTTTTAAAATTCTCTCTAGAATTTTCAAAATCCATGTCCACATGTTTACAATTTCACGTCAAAAAATGGCTAAAATTCCAGTTGAAATTTTTTCAAAGTCCCTTAAAAATTTTCCAATTTTTGTCCCAATTCTTCCCATTCCCAATGAAACTTTTCAAATCCCTCTCTAAATTGTTGAAATTCTGTTGAAGCTTTTAGAATTCTCTCTAGAATTTTCAAAATCCATGTCCACATGTTTACAATTTCACGTCAAAAAATGGCTAAAATTCCAGTTGAAATTTTTTCAAAGTCCCTTAAAATTTTCCAATTTTTGTCCCAATTCTTCCCATTCCCATTGAAACTTTTCAAATCCCTCTCAAACTTGTTGAAATTCTGTTGAAGCTTTTAAAATTCTCTCTAGAATTTTCAAAATCCATGTCCACATGTTTACAATTTCACGTCAAAAAATGGCTAAAATTCCAGTTGAAATTTTTTCAAAGTCCCTTAAAAATTTTCCAATTTTTGTCCCAATTCTTCCCATTCCCATTGAAACTTTTCAAATCCCTCTCAGAATTGTTCAAATTCTCTTGAAGCTTTTAAAATTCTCTCTAGAATTTTCAAAATCCATGTCCACATGTTTACAATTTCACATAAAAAAATGGCTAAAATTCCAGTTGAAATTTTTTCAAAGTCCCTTAAAAATTTTCCAATTTTTGTCCCAATTCTTCCCATTCCCATTGAAACTTTTCAAATCCCTCTCAAAATTGTTGAAATTCTGTTGAAGCTTTTAAAATTCTCTCTAGAATTTTCAAAATCCATGTCCACATGTTTACAATTCCACGTCAAAAAATGGCTAAAATTCCAGTTGAAATTTTTTCAAAGTCCCTTAAAAATTTTCCAATTTTTGTCCCAATTCTTCCCATTCCCATTGAAACTTTTCGAATCCCTCTCAACATTGTTGAAATTCTGTTGAAGCTTTTAGAATTCTCTCTAGAATTTTCAAAATCCATGTCCACATGTTTACAATTTCACGTCAAAAAATGGCTAAAATTCCAGTTGAAATTTTTTCAAAGTCCCTTAAAAATTTTCCAATTTTTGTCCCAATTCTTCCCATTCCCATTGAAACTTTTCAAATCCCTCTCAGAATTGTTGAAATTCTGTTGAAGCTTTTAGAATTCTCTCTAGAATTTTCAAAATCCATGTCCACATGTTTACAATTTCACGTCAAAAAATGGCTAAAATTCCAGTTGAAATTTTTTCAAAGTCCCTTAAAAATTTTCCAATTTTTGTCCCAATTCTTCCCATTCCCATTGAAACTTTTCAAATCCCTCTACAAACTTGTTGAAATTCTGTTGAAGCTTTTAAAATTCTCTCTAGAATTTTCAAAATCCATGTCCACATGTTTACAATTCCATGTCAAAAAATGGCTAAAATTCCAGTTGAAATTTTTTCAAAGTCCCTTAAAAATTTTCCAATTTTTGTCCCAATTCTTCCCATTCCCATTGAAACTTTTCAAATCCCTCTCAGAATTGTTGAAATTCTCTTGAAGCTTTTAAAATTCTCTCTAGAATTTTCAAAATCCATGTCCACATGTTTACAATTCCACGTCAAAAATGGCTAAAATTCCAGTTGAAATTTTTTCAAAGTCCCTTAAAAATTTTCCAATTTTTGTCCCAATTCTTCCCATTCCCATTGAAACTTTTCAAATCCCTCTCAAAATTGTTGAAATTCTGTTGAAGCTTTTAGAATTCTCTCTAGAATTTTCAAAATCCATGTCCACATGTTTACAATTTCACGTCAAAAAATGGCTAAAATTCCAGTTGAAATTTTTTCAAAGTCCCTTAAAAATTTTCCAATTTTTGTCCCAATTCTTCCCATTCCCATTGAAACTTTTCAAATCCCTCTCAGAATTGTTGAAATTCTGTTGAAGCTTTTAAAATTCTCTCTAGAATTTTCAAAATCCATGTCCACATGTTTACAATTTCACGTCAAAAAATGGCTAAAATTCCAGTTGAAATTTTTTCAAAGTCCCTTAAAAATTTTCCAATTTTTGTCCCAATTCTTCCCATTCCCATTGAAACTTTTCAAATCCCTCTCAGAATTGTTGAAATTCTGTTGAAGCTTTTAAAATTCTCTCTAGAATTTTCAAAATCCATGTCCACATGTTTACAATTCCACGTCAAAAAATGGCTAAAATTCCAGTTGAAATTTTTTCAAAGTCCCTTAAAAATTTTCCAATTTTTGTCCCAATTCTTCCCATTCCCATTGAAACTTTTCAAATCCCTCTCAAAATTGTTGAAGTTCTGTTGAAGCTTTTAAAATTCTCTCTAGAATTTTCAAAATCCATGTCCACATGTTTACAATTTCATGTCAAAAAATGGCTAAAATTCCAGTTGAAATTTTTTCAAAGTCCCTTAAAAATTTTCCAATTTTTGTCCCAATTCTTCCCATTCCCAATGAAACTTTTCAAATCCCTCTCTAAATTGTTGAAATTCTGTTGAAGCTTTTAGAATTCTCTCTAGAATTTTCAAAATCCATGTCCACATGTTTACAATTTCACGTCAAAAAATGGCTAAAATTCCAGTTGAAATTTTTTCAAAGTCCCTTAAAATTTTCCAATTTTTGTCCCAATTCTTCCCATTCCCATTGAAACTTTTCAAATCCCTCTCAAACTTGTTGAAATTCTGTTGAAGCTTTTAAAATTCTCTCTAGAATTTTCAAAATCCATGTCCACATGTTTACAATTTCACGTCAAAAAATGGCTAAAATTCCAGTTGAAATTTTTTCAAAGTCCCTGAAAAATTTTCCAATTTTTGTCCCAATTCTTCCCATTCCCTTGAAACTTTTCAAATCTTTCTCAACATTGTTGAAATTCTGTTGAAGCTTTTAAAATTCTCTCTAGAATTTTCAAAATCCATGTCCACATGTTTACAATTTCACGTCAAAAAATGGCTAAAATTCCAGTTGAAATTTTTTCAAAGTCCCTTAAAAATTTTCCAATTTTTGTCCCAATTCTTCCCATTCCCATTGAAACTTTTCAAATCCCTCTCAAAATTGTTGAAATTCTGTTGAAGCTTTTAAAATTCTCTCTAGAATTTTCAAAATCCATGTCCACATGTTTACAATATCACATAAAATAATGGCTAAAATTCCAGTTGAAATTTTTTCAAAGTCCCTTAAAAATTTTCCAATTTTTGTCCCAATTCTTCCCATTCCCATTGAAACTTTTCAAATCCCTCTCAAAATTGTTGAAGTTCTGTTGAAGCTTTTAAAATTCTCTCTAGAATTTTCAAAATCCATGTCCACATGTTTACAATTTCACGTCATAAAATGGCTAAAATTCCAGTTGAAATTTTTTCAAAGTCCCTTAAAAATTTTCCAATTTTTGTCCCAATTCTTCCCATTCCCATTGAAACTTTTCAAATCCCTCTCAAAATTGTTGAAATTCTGTTGAAGCTTTTAAAATTCTCTCTAGAATTTTCAAAATCCATGGCCACATGTTTACAATTTCACATAAAAAAATGGCTAAAATTCCAGTTGAAATTTTTTCAAAGTCCCTTAAAAATTTTCCAATTTTTGTCCCAATTCTTCCCATTCCCATTGAAACTTTTCAAATCCCTCTCAAAATTGTTGAAATTCTGTTGAAGCTTTTAGAATTCTCTCTAGAATTTTCAAAATCCATGTCCACATGTTTACAATTTCACGTCAAAAAATGGCTAAAATTCCAGTTGAAATTTTTTCAAAGTCCCTTAAAAATTTTCCAATTTTTGTCCCAATTCTTCCCATTCCCATTGAAACTTTTCAAATCCCTCTCAAAATTGTTGAAGTTCTGTTGAAGCTTTTAAAATTCTCCCTAGAATTTTCAAAATCCATGTCCACATGTTTACAATTCCACGTAAAAAAATGGCTAAAATTCCAGTTGAAATTTTTTCAAAGTCCCTTAAAAATTTTCCAATTTTTGTCCCAATTCTTCCCATTCCCATTGAAACTTTTCAAATCCCTCTCAGAATTGTTGAAATTCTGTTGAAGCTTTTAAAATTCTCTCTAGAATTTTCAAAATCCATGTCCACATGTTTACAATTTCACGTCAAAAAATGGCTAAAATTCCAGTTGAAATTTTTTCAAAGTCCCTTAAAAATTTTCCAATTTTTGTCCCAATTCTTCCCATTCCCATTGAAACTTTTCAAATCCCTCTCAGAATTGTTGAAATTCTCTTGAAGCTTTTAAAATTCTCTCTAGAATTTTCAAAATCCATGTCCACATGTTTACAATTTCACGTCAAAAAATGGCTAAAATTCCAGTTGAAATTTTTTCAAAGTCCCTTCAAAATTTTCCAATTTTTGTCCCAATTCTTCCCATTCCCATTGAAACTTTTCAAATCCCTCTCAAAATTGTTGAAATTCTGTTGAAGCTTTTAGAATTCTCTCTAGAATTTTCAAAATCCATGTCCACATGTTTACAATTTCACATCAAAAAATGGCTAAAATTCCAGTTGAAATTTTTTCAAAGTCCCTTAAAAATTTTCCAATTTTTGTCCCAATTCTTCCCATTCCCATTGAAACTTTTCAAATCCCTCTCAGAATTGTTGAAATTCTGTTGAAGCTTTTAAAATTCTCTCTAGAATTTTCAAAATCCATGTCCACATGTTTACAATTTCACGTCAAAAAATGGCTAAAATTCCAGTTGAAATTTTTTCAAAGTCCCTTAAAAATTTTCCAATTTTTGTCCCAATTCTTCCCATTCCCATTGAAACTTTTCAAATCCCTCTCAAAATTGTTGAAGTTCTGTTGAAGCTTTTAAAATTCTCTCTAGAATTTTCAAAATCCATGTCCACATGTTTACAATTTCATGTCAAAAAATGGCTAAAATTCCAGTTGAAATTTTTTCAAAGTCCCTTAAAAATTTTCCAATTTTTGTCCCAATTCTTCCCATTCCCAATGAAACTTTTCAAATCCCTCTCTAAATTGTTGAAATTCTGTTGAAGCTTTTAGAATTCTCTCTAGAATTTTCAAAATCCATGTCCACATGTTTACAATTTCACGTCAAAAAATGGCTAAAATTCCAGTTGAAATTTTTTCAAAGTCCCTTAAAATTTTCCAATTTTTGTCCCAATTCTTCCCATTCCCATTGAAACTTTTCAAATCCCTCTCAAACTTGTTGAAATTCTGTTGAAGCTTTTAAAATTCTCTCTAGAATTTTCAAAATCCATGTCCACATGTTTACAATTTCACGTCAAAAAATGGCTAAAATTCCAGTTGAAATTTTTTCAAAGTCCCTGAAAAATTTTCCAATTTTTGTCCCAATTCTTCCCATTCCCTTGAAACTTTTCAAATCTTTCTCAACATTGTTGAAATTCTGTTGAAGCTTTTAAAATTCTCTCTAGAATTTTCAAAATCCATGTCCACATGTTTACAATTTCACGTCAAAAAATGGCTAAAATTCCAGTTGAAATTTTTTCAAAGTCCCTTAAAAATTTTCCAATTTTTGTCCCAATTCTTCCCATTCCCATTGAAACTTTTCAAATCCCTCTCAAAATTGTTGAAATTCTGTTGAAGCTTTTAAAATTCTCTCTAGAATTTTCAAAATCCATGTCCACATGTTTACAATTTCACATAAAATAATGGCTAAAATTCCAGTTGAAATTTTTTCAAAGTCCCTTAAAAATTTTCCAATTTTTGTCCCAATTCTTCCCATTCCCATTGAAACTTTTCAAATCCCTCTCAAAATTGTTGAAGTTCTGTTGAAGCTTTTAAAATTCTCTCTAGAATTTTCAAAATCCATGTCCACATGTTTACAATTTCACGTCATAAAATGGCTAAAATTCCAGTTGAAATTTTTTCAAAGTCCCTTAAAAATTTTCCAATTTTTGTCCCAATTCTTCCCATTCCCATTGAAACTTTTCAAATCCCTCTCAAAATTGTTGAAATTCTGTTGAAGCTTTTAAAATTCTCTCTAGAATTTTCAAAATCCATGGCCACATGTTTACAATTTCACATAAAAAAATGGCTAAAATTCCAGTTGAAATTTTTTCAAAGTCCCTTAAAAATTTTCCAATTTTTGTCCCAATTCTTCCCATTCCCATTGAAACTTTTCAAATCCCTCTCAAAATTGTTGAAATTCTGTTGAAGCTTTTAGAATTCTCTCTAGAATTTTCAAAATCCATGTCCACATGTTTACAATTTCACGTCAAAAAATGGCTAAAATTCCAGTTGAAATTTTTTCAAAGTCCCTTAAAAATTTTCCAATTTTTGTCCCAATTCTTCCCATTCCCATTGAAACTTTTCAAATCCCTCTCAAAATTGTTGAAGTTCTGTTGAAGCTTTTAAAATTCTCTCTAGAATTTTCAAAATCCATGTCCACATGTTTACAATTTCACGTCAAAAAATGGCTAAAATTCCAGTTGAAATTTTTTCAAAGTCCCTTAAAAATTTTCCAATTTTTGTCCCAATTCTTCCCATTCCCATTGAAACTTTTCAAATCCCTCTCAGAATTGTTGAAATTCTGTTGAAGCTTTTAAAATTCTCTCTAGAATTTTCAAAATCCATGTCCACATGTTTACAATTTCACGTCAAAAAATGGCTAAAATTCCAGTTGAAATTTTTTCAAAGTCCCTTAAAAATTTTCCAATTTTTGTCCCAATTCTTCCCATTCCCATTGAAACTTTTCAAATCCCTCTCAGAATTGTTGAAATTCTCTTGAAGCTTTTAAAATTCTCTCTAGAATTTTCAAAATCCATGTCCACATGTTTACAATTTCACGTCAAAAAATGGCTAAAATTCCAGTTGAAATTTTTTCAAAGTCCCTTCAAAATTTTCCAATTTTTGTCCCAATTCTTCCCATTCCCATTGAAACTTTTCAAATCCCTCTCAACATTGTTGAAATTCTCTTGAAGCTTTTAGAATTCTCTCTAGAATTTTCAAAATCCATGTCCACATGTTTACAATTTCACATCAAAAAATGGCTAAAATTCCAGTTGAAATTTTTTCAAAGTCCCTTAAAAATTTTCCAATTTTTGTCCCAATTCTTCCCATTCCCATTGAAACTTTTCAAATCCCTCTCAGAATTGTTGAAATTCTGTTGAAGCTTTTAAAATTCTCTCTAGAATTTTCAAAATCCATGTCCACATGTTTACAATTTCACGTCAAAAAATGGCTAAAATTCCAGTTGAAATTTTTTCAAAGTCCCTTAAAAATTTTCCAATTTTTGTCCCAATTCTTCCCATTCCCATTGAAACTTTTCAAATCCCTCTCAAAATTGTTGAAATTCTGTTGAAGCTTTTAAAATTCTCTCTAGAATTTTCAAAATCCATGTCCACATGTTTACAATTCCACGTCAAAAAATGGCTAAAATTCCAGTTGAAATTTTTTCAAAGTCCCTTAAAAATTTTCCAATTTTTGTCCCAATTCTTCCCATTCCCATTGAAACTTTTCAAATCCCTCTCAAAATTGTTGAAGTTCTGTTGAAGCTTTTAAAATTCTCTCTAGAATTTTCAAAATCCATGTCCACATGTTTACAATTTCACATAAAAAAATTGCTAAAATTCCAGTTGAAATTTTTTCAAAGTCCCTTAAAAATTTTCCAATTTTTGTCCCAATTCTTCCCATTCCCATTGAAACTTTTCAAATCCCTCACAAAATTGTTGAAATTCTGTTGAAGCTTTTAGAATTCTCTCTAGAATTTTCAAAATCCATGTCCACATGTTTACAATTTCACGTCAAAAAATGGCTAAAATTCCAGTTGAAATTTTTTCAAAGTCCCTTAAAAATTTTCCAATTTTTGTCCCAATTCTTCCCATTCCCATTGAAACTTTTCAAATCCCTCTCAGAATTGTTGAAATTCTGTTGAAGGTTTTAAAATTCTCTCTAGAATTTTCAAAATCCATGTCCACATGTTTACAATTCCACGTCAAAAAATGGCTAAAATTCCAGTTGAAATTTTTTCAAAGTCCCTTAAAAATTTTCCAATTTTTGTCCCAATTCTTCCCATTCCCATTGAAACTTTTCAAATCCCTCTCAGAATTGTTGAAATTCTGTTGAAGCTTTTAGAATTCTCTCTAGAATTTTCAAAATCCATGTCCACATGTTTACAATTTCACGTCAAAAAATGGCTAAAATTCCAGTTGAAATTTTTTCAAAGTCCCTTAAAAATTTTCCAATTTTTGTCCCAATTCTTCCCATTCCCATTGAAACTTTTCAAATCCCTCTCAGAATTGTTGAAATTCTGTTGAAGCTTTTAGAATTCTCTCTAGAATTTTCAAAATCCATGTCCACATGTTTACAATTTCACGTCAGAAAATGGCTAAAATTCCAGTTGAAATTTTTTCAAAGTCCCTTAGAAATTTTTCAAATTTTTTCCCAATTCTTCCCATTCCCATTGAAACTTTTCAAATCCCTCTCAAAATTGTTGAAATTCTGTTGAAGCTTTTAGAATTCTCTCTAGAATTTTCAAAATCCATGTCCACATGTTTACAATTTCACGTCAAAAAATGGCTAAAATTCCAGTTGAAATTTTTTCAAAGTCCCTTAAAAATTTTCCAATTTTTGTCCCAATTCTTCCCATTCCCATTGAAACTTTTCAAATCCCTCTCAAAATTGTTGAAATTCTGTTGAAGCTTTTAAAATTCTCTCTAGAATTTTCAAAATCCATGTCCACATGTTTACAATTCCACGTCAAAAAATGGCTAAAATTCCAGTTGAAATTTTTTCAAAGTCCCTTAAAAATTTTCCAATTTTTGTCCCAATTCTTCCCATTCCCATTGAAACTTTTCAAATCCCTCTCAAAATTGTTGAAGTTCTGTTGAAGCTTTTAAAATTCTCTCTAGAATTTTCAAAATCCATGTCCACATGTTTACAATTTCATGTCAAAAAATGGCTAAAATTCCAGTTGAAATTTTTTCAAAGTCCCTTAAATATTTTCTAATTTTTGTCCCAATTCTTCCCATTCCCATTGAAACTTTTCAAATCCCTCTCTAAATTGTTGAAATTCTGTTGAAGCTTTTAGAATTCTCTCTAGAATTTTCAAAATCCATGTCCACATGTTTACAATTCCACGTCAAAAAATGGCTAAAATTCCAGTTGAAATTTTTTCAAAGTCCCTTCAAAATTTTCCAATTTTTGTCCCAATTCTTCCCATTCCCATTGAAACTTTTCAAATCCCTCTCAGAACTGTTGAAATTCTGTTGAAGCTTTTAAAATTCTCTCTAGAATTTTCAAAATCCATGTCCACATGTTTACAATTTCACGTCAAAAAATGGCTAAAATTCCAGTTGAAATTTTTTCAAAGTCCCTTAAAAATTTTCCAATTTTTGTCCCAATTCTTCCCATTCCCATTGAAACTTTTCAAATCCCTCTCAAAATTGTTGAAGTTCTGTTGAAGCTTTTAAAATTCTCTCTAGAATTTTCAAAATCCATGTCCACATGTTTACAATTTCACATAAAAAAATTGCTAAAATTCCAGTTGAAATTTTTTCAAAGTCCCTTAAAAATTTTCCAATTTTTGTCCCAATTCTTCCCATTCCCATTGAAACTTTTCAAATCCCTCACAAAATTGTTGAAATTCTGTTGAAGCTTTTAGAATTCTCTCTAGAATTTTCAAAATCCATGTCCACATGTTTACAATTTCACGTCAAAAAATGGCTAAAATTCCAGTTGAAATTTTTTCAAAGTCCCTTAAAAATTTTCCAATTTTTGTCCCAATTCTTCCCATTCCCATTGAAACTTTTCAAATCCCTCTCAGAATTGTTGAAATTCTGTTGAAGGTTTTAAAATTCTCTCTAGAATTTTCAAAATCCATGTCCACATGTACAATTCCACGTCAAAAAATGGCTAAAATTCCAGTTGAAATTTTTTCAAAGTCCCTTAAAAATTTTCCAATTTTTGTCCCAATTCTTCCCATTCCCATTGAAACTTTTCAAATCCCTCTCAAAATTGTTGAAATTCTGTTGAAGCTTTTAAAATTCTCTCTAGAATTTTCAAAATCCATGTCCACATGTTTACAATTTCACGTCAAAAAATGGCTAAAATTCCAGTTGAAATTTTTTCAAAGTCCCTTAAAAATTTTCCAATTTTTGTCCCAATTCTTCCCATTCCCATTGAAACTTTTCAAATCCCTCTCAAAATTGTTGAAGTTCTGTTGAAGCTTTTAAAATTCTCTCTAGAATTTTCAAAATCCATGTCCACATGTTTACAATTTCACGTCAAAAAATGGCTAAAATTCCAGTTGAAATTTTTTCAAAGTCCCTTAAAAATTTTCCAATTTTTGTCCCAATTCTTCCCATTCCCATTGAAACTTTTCAAATCCCTCACAAAATTGTTGAAATTCTGTTGAAGCTTTTAGAATTCTCTCTAGAATTTTCAAAATCCATGTCCACATGTTTACAATTTCACGTAAAAAAATGGCTAAAATTCCAGTTGAAATTTTTTCAAAGTCCCTTAAAAATTTTCCAATTTTTGTCCCAATTCTTCCCATTCCCATTGAAACTTTTCAAATCCCTCTACAAACTTGTTGAAATTCTGTTGAAGCTTTTAAAATTCTCTCTAGAATTTTCAAAATCCATGTCCACATGTTTACAATTCCATGTCAAAAAATGGCTAAAATTCCAGTTGAAATTTTTTCAAAGTCCCTTAAAAATTTTCCAATTTTTGTCCCAATTCTTCCCATTCCCTTGAAACTTTTCAAATCTTTCTCAACATTGTTGAAATTCTGTTGAAGCTTTTAAAATTCTCTCTAGAATTTTCAAAATCCATGTCCACATGTTTACAATTTCACATAAAAAAATTGCTAAAATTCCAGTTGAAATTTTTTCAAAGTCCCTTAAAAATTTTCCAATTTTTGTCCCAATTCTTCCCATTCCCATTGAAACTTTTCAAATCCCTCTCAAAATTGTTGAAATTCTGTTGAAGCTTTTAGAATTCTCTCTAGAATTTTCAAAATCCATGTCCACATGTTTACAATTTCACGTCAAAAAATGGCTAAAATTCCAGTTGAAATTTTTTCAAAGTCCCTTAAAAATTTTCCAATTTTTGTCCCAATTCTTCCCATTCCCATTGAAACTTTTCAAATCCCTCTACAAACTTGTTGAAATTCTGTTGAAGCTTTTAAAATTCTCTCTAGAATTTTCAAAATCCATGTCCACATGTTTACAATTTCACATAAAAAAATGGCTAAAATTCCAGTTGAAATTTTTTCAAAGTCCCTTAAAAATTTTCCAATTTTTGTCCCAATTCTTCCCATTCCCATTGAAACTTTTCAAATCCCTCTCAAAATTGTTGAAATTCTGTTGAAGCTTTTAGAATTCTCTCTAGAATTTTCAAAATCCATGTCCACATGTTTACAATTTCACGTCAAAAAATGGCTAAAATTCCAGTTGAAATTTTTTCAAAGTCCCTTAAAAATTTTCCAATTTTTGTCCCAATTCTTCCCATTCCCATTGAAACTTTTCAAATCCCTCTCAGAATTGTTGAAATTCTGTTGAAGCTTTTAAAATTCTCTCTAGAATTTTCAAAATCCATGTCCACATGTTTACAATTTCACGTCAAAAAATGGCTAAAATTCCAGTTGAAATTTTTTCAAAGTCCCTTAAAAATTTTCCAATTTTTGTCCCAATTCTTCCCATTCCCTTGAAACTTTTCAAATCTTTCTCAACATTGTTGAAATTCTGTTGAAGCTTTTAAAATTCTCTCTAGAATTTTCAAAATCCATGTCCACATGTTTACAATTTCACGTCAAAAAATGGCTAAAATTCCAGTTGAAATTTTTTCAAAGTCCCTTAAAAATTTTCCAATTTTTGTCCCAATTCTTCCCATTCCCATTGAAACTTTTCAAATCCCTCTACAAACTTGTTGAAATTCTGTTGAAGCTTTTAAAATTCTCTCTAGAATTTTCAAAATCCATGTCCACATGTTTACAATTCCATGTCAAAAAATGGCTAAAATTCCAGTTGAAATTTTTTCAAAGTCCCTTAAAAATTTTCCAATTTTTGTCCCAATTCTTCCCATTCCCATTGAAACTTTTCAAATCCCTCTCAGAATTGTTGAAATTCTCTTGAAGCTTTTAAAATTCTCTCTAGAATTTTCAAAATCCATGTCCACATGTTTACAATTCCACGTCAAAAAATGGCTAAAATTCCAGTTGAAATTTTTTCAAAGTCCCTTAAAAATTTTCCAATTTTTGTCCCAATTCTTCCCATTCCCATTGAAACTTTTCAAATCCCTCTCAAAATTGTTGAAATTCTGTTGAAGCTTTTAGAATTCTCTCTAGAATTTTCAAAATCCATGTCCACATGTTTACAATTCCACGTCAAAAAATGGCTAAAATTCCAGTTGAAATTTTTTCAAAGTCCCTTAAAAATTTTCCAATTTTTGTCCCAATTCTTCCCATTCCCATTGAAACTTTTCAAATCCCTCTCAGAATTGTTGAAATTCTGTTGAAGCTTTTAAAATTCTCTCTAGAATTTTCAAAATCCATGTCCACATGTTTACAATTTCACGTCAAAAAATGGCTAAAATTCCAGTTGAAATTTTTTCAAAGTCCCTTAAAAATTTTCCAATTTTTGTCCCAATTCTTCCCATTCCCATTGAAACTTTTCAAATCCCTCTCAAAATTGTTGAAATTCTGTTGAAGCTTTTAGAATTCTCTCTAGAATTTTCAAAATCCATGTCCACATGTTTACAATTTCACGTCAAAAAATGGCTAAAATTCCAGTTGAAATTTTTTCAAAGTCCCTTAAAAATTTTCCAATTTTTGTCCCAATTCTTCCCATTCCCATTGAAACTTTTCAAATCCCTCTACAAACTTGTTGAAATTCTGTTGAAGCTTTTAAAATTCTCTCTAGAATTTTCAAAATCCATGTCCACATGTTTACAATTCCATGTCAAAAAATGGCTAAAATTCCAGTTGAAATTTTTTCAAAGTCCCTTAAAAATTTTCCAATTTTTGTCCCAATTCTTCCCATTCCCATTGAAACTTTTCAAATCCCTCTCAGAATTGTTGAAATTCTCTTGAAGCTTTTAAAATTCTCTCTAGAATTTTCAAAATCCATGTCCACATGTTTACAATTTCACATAAAAAAATGGCTAAAATTCCAGTTGAAATTTTTTCAAAGTCCCTTAAAAATTTTCCAATTTTTGTCCCAATTCTTCCCATTCCCATTGAAACTTTTCAAATCCCTCTCAAAATTGTTGAAATTCTGTTGAAGCTTTTAGAATTCTCTCTAGAATTTTCAAAATCCATGTCCACATGTTTACAATTTCACGTCAAAAAATGGCTAAAATTCCAGTTGAAATTTTTTCAAAGTCCCTTAAAAATTTTCCAATTTTTGTCCCAATTCTTCCCATTCCCATTGAAACTTTTCAAATCCCTCTACAAACTTGTTGAAATTCTGTTGAAGCTTTTAAAATTCTCTCTAGAATTTTCAAAATCCATGTCCACATGTTTACAATTTCACATAAAATAATGGCTAAAATTCCAGTTGAAATTTTTTCAAAGTCCCTTAAAAATTTTCCAATTTTTGTCCCAATTCTTCCCATTCCCATTGAAACTTTTCAAATCCCTCTCAACATTGTTGAAATTCTCTTGAAGCTTTTAAAATTCTCTCTAGAATTTTCAAAATCCATGTCCACATGTTTACAATTCCACGTCAAAAAATGGCTAAAATTCCAGTTGAAATTTTTTCAAAGTCCCTTAAAAATTTTCCAATTTTTGTCCCAATTCTTCCCATTCCCATTGAAACTTTTCAAATCCCTCTCAGAATTGTTGAAATTCTGTTGAAGCTTTTAAAATTCTCTCTAGAATTTTCAAAATCCATGTCCACATGTTTACAATTTCACGTCAAAAAATGGCTAAAATTCCAGTTGAAAGTTTTTCAAAGTCCCTTAAAAATTTTCCAATTTTTGTCCCAATTCTTCCCATTCCCATTGAAACTTTTCAAATCCCTCTCAAAATTGTTGAAATTCTGTTGAAGCTTTTAGAATTCTCTCTAGAATTTTCAAAATCCATGTCCACATGTTTACAATTCCACGTCAAAAAATGGCTAAAATTCCAGTTGAAATTTTTTCAAAGTCCCTTAAAAATTTTCCAATTTTTGTCCCAATTCTTCCCATTCCCATTGAAACTTTTCAAATCCCTCTCAAAATTGTTGAAGTTCTGTTGAAGCTTTTAAAATTCTCTCTAGAATTTTCAAAATCCATGTCCACATGTTTACAATTTCACATAAAAAATTTGCTAAAATTCCAGTTGAAATTTTTTCAAAGTCCCTTAAAAATTTTCCAATTTTTGTCCCAATTCTTCCCATTCCCATTGAAACTTTTCAAATCCCTCTACAAACTTGTTGAAATTCTGTTGAAGCTTTTAAAATTCTCTCTAGAATTTTCAAAATCCATGTCCACATGTTTACAATTTCACATAAAAAAATGGCTAAAATTCCAGTTGAAATTTTTTCAAAGTCCCTTAAAAATTTTCCAATTTTTGTCCCAATTCTTCCCATTCCCATTGAAACTTTTCAAATCCCTCTCAAAATTGTTGAAATTCTGTTGAAGCTTTTAGAATTCTCTCTAGAATTTTCAAAATCCATGTCCACATGTTTACAATTTCACGTCAAAAAATGGCTAAAATTCCAGTTGAAATTTTTTCAAAGTCCCTTAAAAATTTTCCAATTTTTGTCCCAATTCTTCCCATTCCCATTGAAACTTTTCAAATCCCTCTCAGAATTGTTGAAATTCTGTTGAAGCTTTTAAAATTCTCTCTAGAATTTTCAAAATCCATGTCCACATGTTTACAATTTCACGTCAAAAAATGGCTAAAATTCCAGTTGAAATTTTTTCAAAGTCCCTTAAAAATTTTCCAATTTTTGTCCCAATTCTTCCCATTCCCTTGAAACTTTTCAAATCTTTCTCAACATTGTTGAAATTCTGTTGAAGCTTTTAAAATTCTCTCTAGAATTTTCAAAATCCATGTCCACATGTTTACAATTTCACGTCAAAAAATGGCTAAAATTCCAGTTGAAATTTTTTCAAAGTCCCTTAAAAATTTTCCAATTTTTGTCCCAATTCTTCCCATTCCCATTGAAACTTTTCAAATCCCTCTACAAACTTGTTGAAATTCTGTTGAAGCTTTTAAAATTCTCTCTAGAATTTTCAAAATCCATGTCCACATGTTTACAATTCCATGTCAAAAAATGGCTAAAATTCCAGTTGAAATTTTTTCAAAGTCCCTTAAAAATTTTCCAATTTTTGTCCCAATTCTTCCCATTCCCATTGAAACTTTCAAATCTCTCTCAGAATTGTTGAAATTCTCTTGAAGCTTTTAAAATTCTCTCTAGAATTTTCAAAATCCATGTCCACATGTTTACAATTCCACGTCAAAAAATGGCTAAAATTCCAGTTGAAATTTTTTCAAAGTCCCTTAAAAATTTTCCAATTTTTGTCCCAATTCTTCCCATTCCCATTGAAACTTTTCAAATCCCTCTCAAAATTGTTGAAATTCTGTTGAAGCTTTTAGAATTCTCTCTAGAATTTTCAAAATCCATGTCCACATGTTTACAATTCCACGTCAAAAAATGGCTAAAATTCCAGTTGAAATTTTTTCAAAGTCCCTTAAAAATTTTCCAATTTTTGTCCCAATTCTTCCCATTCCCATTGAAACTTTTCAAATCCCTCTCAGAATTGTTGAAATTCTGTTGAAGCTTTTAAAATTCTCTCTAGAATTTTCAAAATCCATGTCCACATGTTTACAATTTCACGTCAAAAAATGGCTAAAATTCCAGTTGAAATTTTTTCAAAGTCCCTTAAAAATTTTCCAATTTTTGTCCCAATTCTTCCCATTCCCATTGAAACTTTTCAAATCCCTCTCAAAATTGTTGAAATTCTGTTGAAGCTTTTAGAATTCTCTCTAGAATTTTCAAAATCCATGTCCACATGTTTACAATTTCACGTCAAAAAATGGCTAAAATTCCAGTTGAAATTTTTTCAAAGTCCCTTAAAAATTTTCCAATTTTTGTCCCAATTCTTCCCATTCCCATTGAAACTTTTCAAATCCCTCTACAAACTTGTTGAAATTCTGTTGAAGCTTTTAAAATTCTCTCTAGAATTTTCAAAATCCATGTCCACATGTTTACAATTCCATGTCAAAAAATGGCTAAAATTCCAGTTGAAATTTTTTCAAAGTCCCTTAAAAATTTTCCAATTTTTGTCCCAATTCTTCCCATTCCCATTGAAACTTTTCAAATCCCTCTCAGAATTGTTGAAATTCTCTTGAAGCTTTTAAAATTCTCTCTAGAATTTTCAAAATCCATGTCCACATGTTTACAATTTCACATAAAAAAATGGCTAAAATTCCAGTTGAAATTTTTTCAAAGTCCCTTAAAAATTTTCCAATTTTTGTCCCAATTCTTCCCATTCCCATTGAAACTTTTCAAATCCCTCTCAAAATTGTTGAAATTCTCTTGAAGCTTTTAAAATTCTCTCTAGAATTTTCAAAATCCATGTCCACATGTTTACAATTTCACGTCAAAAAATGGCTAAAATTCCAGTTGAAATTTTTTCAAAGTCCCTTAAAAATTTTCCAATTTTTGTCCCAATTCTTCCCATTCCCATTGAAACTTTTCAAATCCCTCTCAAAATTGTTGAAATTCTGTTGAAGCTTTTAAAATTCTCTCTAGAATTTTCAAAATCCATGGCCACATGTTTACAATTTCACGTCAAAAAATGGCTAAAATTCCAGTTGAAATTTTTTCAAAGTCCCTTAAAAATTTTCCAATTTTTGTCCCAATTCTTCCCATTCCCATTGAAACTTTTCAAATCCCTCTCAAAATTGTTGAAATTCTGTTGAAGCTTTTAAAATTCTCTCTAGAATTTTCAAATCCATGTCCACATGTTTACAATTTCACGTCAAAAAATTGCTAAAATTCCAGTTGAAATTTTTTCAAAGTCCCTTAAAAATTTTCCAATTTTTGTCCCAATTCTTCCCATTCCCATTGAAACTTTTCAAATCCCTCTCAAAATTGTTGAAATTCTCTTGAAGCTTTTAAAATTCTCTCTAGAATTTTCAAAATCCATGTCCACATGTTTACAATTTCACGTCAAAAAATGGCTAAAATTCCAGTTGAAATTTTTTCAAAGTCCTGAAAAATTTTCCAATTTTTGTCCCAATTCTTCCCATTCCCATTGAAACTTTTCAAATCCCTCTCAAAATTGTTGAAATTCTCTTGAAGCTTTTAAAATTCTCTCTAGAATTTTCAAAATCCATGTCCACATGTTTACAATTTCACGTAACAAAATGGCTAAAATTCCAGTTGAAATTTTTTCAAAGTCCCTTAAAAATTTTCCAATTTTTGTCCCAATTCTTCCCATTCCCATTGAAACTTTTCAAATCCCTCTCAAAATTGTTGAAATTCTGTTGAAGCTTTTAAAATTCTCTCTAGAATTTTCAAAATCCATGTCCACATGTTTACAATTTCACGTCAAAAAATGGCTAAAATTCCAGTTGAAATTTTTTCAAAGTCCCTTAAAAATTTTCCAATTTTTGTCCCAATTCTTCCCATTCCCATTGAAACTTTTCAAATCCCTCTCAAAATTGTTGAAATTCTCTTGAAGCTTTTAAAATTCTCTCTAGAATTTTCAAAATCCATGTCCACATGTTTACAATTTCACATAAAAAAATTGCTAAAATTCCAGTTGAAATTTTTTCAAAGTCCCTGAAAAATTTTCCAATTTTTGTCCCAATTCTTCCCATTC
>NW_028115974.1:0-50222 GCF_964273445.1 Streptopelia decaocto
AGTAGCTTAATTTACACCTACAAATGCCAGTAGGTATTTGTATTGTGTGCTGATAGTGGAGGTTGCAAGAACTGATCTGAAAGGCTTACAGAGCTGGCTCCTTGCCTTGCTGGTTTAGGAGAAAATTCCTGCCAATTTGGTGGTTTTAAACTTATACTTCAAACGACAGAAAAGCAGAATATAATTGTGTTGGATACATTCTGGCCTTTTCTTAAGGTAGTTTGATTTAAACTAAAATGTGCTATTCAGCATGGAATTATCTCTTAAAATGTCCTTGTTTGATTCTCCCTCTAAATGAGGGAGGAGAAAAGGCAAACAGAACGGAACACTGCTCAAGATCTTGAGATTTAAAAATCAGCTGCTGTGCTTAGTCTAATGTATTCCCTGATCTACCCACACATTTATTCTCTTGCTCACATACAGACAGAATTAATTCATCCCAAGATGGATGCAACAGTGCATCTGTTTTATATATTTAACTAGTCACTTCAGATTTGTCCCAATTCTTCCCATTCCCATTGAAACTTTTCAAATCCCTCTCAAAATTGTTGAAATTCTCTTGAAGCTTTTAAAATTCTCTCCAGAATTTTCAAAATCCATGTCCACATGTTTACAATTTCACGTCAAAAATGCTAAAATTCCAGTTGAAATTTTTCAAAGTCCCTTAAAAATTTTCCAATTTTTGTCCCAATTCTTCCCATTCCCATTGAAACTTTTCAAATCCCTCTCCAAATTGTTGAAATTCTCTTGAAGCTTTTAAAATTCTCTCTAGAATTTTCAAAATCCATGTCCACATGTTTACAATTTCACGTCAAAAAATGGCTAAAATTCCAGTGGAAATTTTTTCAAAGTCCCTTAAAAATTTTCCAATTTTTGTCCCAATTCTTCCCATTCCCATTGAAACTTTTCAAATCCCTCTCAAAATTGTTGAAATTCTCTTGAAGCTTTTAAAATTCTCTCTAGAATTTTCAAAATCCATGTCCACATGTTTACAATTTCACGTCAAAAAATGGCTAAAATTCCAGTTGAAATGTTTTCAAAGTCCCTTAAAAATTTTCCAATTTTTGTCCCAATTCTTCCCATTCCCATTGAAACTTTTCAAATCCCTCTCAAAATGGTTGAAATTCTCTTGAAGCTTTTAAAATTCTCTCTAGAATTTTCAAAATCCATGTCCACATGTTTACAATTTCACGTCAAAAAATGGCTAAAATTCCAGTTGAAATTTTTTCAAAGTCCCTTAAAAATTTTCCAATTTTTGTCCCAATTCTTCCCATTCCCATTGAAACTTTTCAAATCCCTCTCAAAATTGTTGAAATTCTCTTGAAGCTTTTAAAATTCTCTCCAGAATTTTCAAAATCCATGTCCACATGTTTACAATTTCACGTCAAAAAATGGCTAAAATTCCAGTTGAAATTTTTTCAAAGTCCCTTCAAAATTTTCCAATTTTTGTCCCAATTCTTCCCATTCCCATTGAAACTTTTCAAATCCCTCTCAAAATGGTTGAAATTCTCTTGAAGCTTTTAAAATTCTCTCTAGAATTTTCAAAATCCATGTCCACATGTTTACAATTTCACGTCAAAAAATGGCTAAAATTCCAGTTGAAATTTTTTCAAAGTCCCTTCAAAATTTTCCAATTTTTGTCCCAATTCTTCCCATTCCCATTGAAACTTTTCAAATCCCTCTCAAAATGGTTGAAATTCTCTTGAAGCTTTTAAAATTCTCTCCAGAATTTTCAAAATCCATGTCCACATGTTTACAATTTCACGTCAAAAAATGGCTAAAATTCCAGTTGAAATGTTTTCAAAGTCCCTTAAAAATTTTCCAATTTTTGTCCCAATTCTTCCCATTCCCATTGAAACTTTTCAAATCCCTCTCCAAATTGTTGAAATTCTCTTGAAGCTTTTAAAATTCTCTCTAGAATTTTCAAAATCCATGTCCACATGTTTACAATTTCACGTCAAAAAATGGCTAAAATTCCAGTTGAAATTTTTCAAAGTCCCTTCAAAATTTTCCAATTTTTGTCCCAATTCTTCCCATTCCCATTGAAACTTTTCAAATCCCTCTCAAAATTGTTGAAATTCTCTTGAAGCTTTTAAAATTCTCTCTAGAATTTTCAAAATCCATGTCCACATGTTTACAATTTCACGTCAAAAATGCTAAAATTCCAGTTGAAATTTTTTCAAAGTCCCTTAAAAATTTTCCAATTTTTGTCCCAATTCTTCCCATTCCCATTGAAACTTTTCAAATCCCTCTCAAAATTGTTGAAATTCTCTTGAAGCTTTTAAAATTCTCTCTAGAATTTTCAAAATCCATGTCCACATGTTTACATTTTCACATAAAAAATGGCTAAAATTCCAGTTGAAATTTTTTCAAAGTCCCTTAAAAATTTTCCAATTTTTGTCCCAATTCTTCCCATTCCCATTGAAACTTTTCAAATCCCTCTCAAAATGGTTGAAATTCTCTTGAAGCTTTTAAAATTCTCTCTAGAATTTTCAAAATCCATGTCCACATGTTTACAATTTCACATAAAAAAATGGCTAAAATTCCAGTTGAAATTTTTTCAAAGTCCCTTAAAAATTTTCCAATTTTTGTCCCAATTCTTCCCATTCCCATTGAAACTTTTCAAATCCCTCTCAAAATGGTTGAAATTCTCTTGAAGCTTTTAAAATTCTCTCTAGAATTTTCAAAATCCATGTCCACATGTTTACAATTTCACATAAAAAAATGGCTAAAATTCCAGTTGAAATTTTTCAAAGTCCCTTAAAAATTTTCCAATTTTTGTCCCAATTCTTCCCATTCCCATTGAAACTTTTCAAATCCCTCTCCAAATTGTTGAAATTCTCTTGAAGCTTTTAAAATTCTCTCTAGAATTTTCAAAATCCATGTCCACATGTTTACAATTTCACGTCAAAAAATGGCTAAAATTCCAGTTGAAATTTTTTCAAAGTCCCTTAAAAATTTTCCAATTTTTGTCCCAATTCTTCCCATTCCCATTGAAACTTTTCAAATCCCTCTCCAAATGGTTGAAATTCTCTTGAAGCTTTTAAAAATTCTCTCTAGAATTTTCAAAATCCATGTCCACATGTTTACAATTTCACGTCAAAAATGCTAAAATTCCAGTCGAAATTTTTTCAAAGTCCCTTAAAAAATTTTCCAATTTTGTCCCAATTCTTCCCATTCCCATTGAAACTTTTCAAATCCCTCTCAAAATGGTTGAAATTCTCTTGAAGCTTTTAAAATTCTCTCTAGAATTTTCAAAATCCATGTCCACATGTTTACAATTTCACGTCAAAAAATGGCTAAAATTCCAGTTGAAATTTTTTCAAAGTCCCTTAAAAATTTTCCAATTTTTGTCCCAATTCTTCCCATTCCCATTGAAACTTTTCAAATCCCTCTCAAAATTGTTGAAATTCTCTTGAAGCTTTTAAAATTCTCTCTAGAATTTTCAAAATCCATGGCCACATGTTTACAATTTCACGTCAAAAAATGGCTAAAATTCCAGTTGAAATTTTTTCAAAGTCCCTTAAAAATTTTCCAATTTTTGTCCCAATTCTTCCCATTCCCATTGAAACTTTTCAAATCCCTCTCCAAATTGTTGAAATTCTCTTGAAGCTTTTAAAATTCTCTCTAGAATTTTCAAAATCCATGTCCACAGGTTTACAATTTCACGTCAAAAATGCTAAAATTCCAGTCGAAATTTTTTCAAAGTCCCTTAAAAATTCTCCAATTTTTGTCCCAATTCTTCCCATTCCCATTGAAACTTTTCAAATTCCGCTCAAAATTGTTGAAATTCTCTTGAAGCTTTTAAAATTCTCTCTAGAATTTTCAAAATCCATGTCCACATGTTACAATTTCACGTCAAAAAATGGCTAAAATTCCAGTTGAAATTTTTTCAAAGTCCCTTAAAAATTTTCCAATTTTTGTCCCAATTCTTCCCATTCCCATTGAAACTTTTCAAATCCCTCTCAAAATTGTTGAAATTCTGTTGAAGCTTTTAAAATTCTCTCTAGAATTTTCAAAATCCATGTCCACATGTTTACAATTTCACGTCAAAAAATGGCTAAAATTCCAGTTGAAATTTTTTCAAAGTCCCTTCAAAATTTTCCAATTTTTGTCCCAATTCTTCCCATTCCCATTGAAACTTTTCAAATCCCTCTCAAAATTGTTGAAATTCTCTTGAAGCTTTTAAAATTCTCTCTAGAATTTTCAAAATCCATGTCCACATGTTTACAATTTCACGTCAAAAAATGGCTAAAATTCCAGTTGAAATTTTTTCAAAGTCCCTTAAAAATTTTCCAATTTTTGTCCCAATTCTTCCCATTCCCATTGAAACTTTTCAAATCCCTCTCAAAATGGTTGAAATTCTCTTGAAGCTTTTAAAATTCTCTCTAGAATTTTCAAAAATCCATGTCCACATGTTTACAATTTCACGTCAAAAAATGGCTAAAATTCCAGTTGAAATTTTTTCAAAGTCCCTTAAAAATTTTCCAATTTTTGTCCAATTCTTCCCATTCCCATTGAAACTTTTCAAATCCCTCTCCAAATGGTTGAAATTCTCTTGAAGCTTTTAAAATTCTCTCTAGAATTTTCAAAATCCATGTCCACATGTTTACAATTTCACGTCAAAAAATGGCTAAAATTCCAGTTGAAATTTTTTCAAAGTCCCTTAAAAATTTTCCAATTTTTGTCCCAGTTCTTCCCATTCCATTGAAACTTTTCAAATCCCTCTCAAAATTGTTGAAATTCTCTTGAAGCTTTTAAAATTCTCTCTAGAATTTTCAAAATCCATGTCCACATGTTTACAATTTCACGTCAAAAAATGGCTAAAATTCCAGTTGAAATTTTTTCAAAGTCCCTTAAAAATTTTCCAATTTTTGTCCCAATTCTTCCCATTCCCATTGAAACTTTTCAAATCCCTCTCAAAATTGTTGAAATTCTCTTGAAGCTTTTAAAATTCTCTCTAGAATTTTCAAAATCCATGTCCACATGTTTACAATTTCACGTCAAAAAATGGCTAAAATTCCAGTTGAAATTTTTTCAAAGTCCCTTCAAAATTTTCCAATTTTTGTCCCAATTCTTCCCATTCCCATTGAAACTTTTCAAATCCCTCTCAAAATTGTTGAAATTCTCTTGAAGCTTTTAAAATTCTCTCTAGAATTTTCAAAATCCATGTCCACATGTTTACAATTTCACGTCAAAAAATGGCTAAAATTCCAGTTGAAATGTTTTCAAAGTCCCTTAAAAATTTTCCAATTTTTGTCCCAATTCTTCCCATTCCCATTGAAACTTTTCAAATCCCTCTCAAAATGGTTGAAATTCTCTTGAAGCTTTTAAAATTCTCTCTAGAATTTTCAAAATCCATGTCCACATGTTTACAATTTCACGTCAAAAAATGGCTAAAATTCCAGTTGAAATTTTTTCAAAGTCCCTTAAAAATTTTCCAATTTTTGTCCCAATTCTTCCCATTCCCATTGAAACTTTTCAAATCCCTCTCAAAATTGTTGAAATTCTCTTGAAGCTTTTAAAATTCTCTCTAGAATTTTCAAAATCCATGTCCACATGTTTACAATTTCACGTCAAAAAATGGCTAAAATTCCAGTTGAAATTTTTTCAAAGTCCCTTAAAAATTTTCCAATTTTTGTCCCAGTTCTTCCCATTCCCATTGAAACTTTTCAAATCCCTCTCAAAATTGTTGAAATTCTCTTGAAGCTTTTAAAATTCTCTCTAGAATTTTCAAAATCCATGTCCACATGTTTACAATTTCACGTCAAAAAATGGCTAAAATTCCAGTTGAAATTTTTTCAAAGTCCCTTCAAAATTTTCCAATTTTTGTCCCAATTCTTCCCATTCCCATTGAAACTTTTCAAATCCCTCTCAAAATGGTTGAAATTCTCTTGAAGCTTTAAAATTCTCTCTAGAATTTTCAAAATCCATGTCCACATGTTTACAATTTCACGTCAAAAAATGGCTAAAATTCCAGTTGAAATTTTTTCAAAGTCCCTTCAAAATTTTCCAATTTTTGTCCCAATTCTTCCCATTCCCATTGAAACTTTTCAAATCCCTCTCAAAATTGTTGAAATTCTCTTGAAGCTTTTAAAATTCTCTCTAGAATTTTCAAAATCCATGGCCACATGTTTACAATTTCACGTAACAAAATGGCTAAAATTCCAGTTGAAATTTTTTCAAAGTCCCTTAAAAAATTTCCAATTTTTGTCCCAATTCTTCCCATTCCCATTGAAACTTTTCAAATCCCTCTCAAAATTGTTGAAATTCTCTTGAAGCTTTTAAAATTCTCTCTAGAATTTTCAAAATCCATGTCCACATGTTTACAATTTCACGTCAAAAAATGGCTAAAATTCAGTTGAAATTTTTTCAAAGTCCTTAAAAGTTTCCAATTTTTGTCCCAATTCTTCCCATTCCCATTGAAACTTTTCAAATCCCTCTCAAAATTGTTGAAATTCTCTTGAAGCTTTTAAAATTCTCTCTAGAATTTTCATGGCCATCTGAAATTTTTTCAAAGTCCCTTAAAAATTTTCCAATTTTTGTCCCAATTCTTCCCATTCCCATTGAAACTTTTCAAATCCCTCTCAAAATGGTTGAAATTCTCTTGAAGCTTTTAAAATTCTCTCCAGAATTTTCAAAATCCATGTCCACAGGTTTACAATTTCACGTCAAAAAATGGCTAAAATTCCAGTTGAAATTTTTTCAAAGTCCCTTCAAAATTTTCCAATTTTTGTCCCAATTCTTCCCATTCCCATTGAAACTTTTCAAATCCCTCTCCAAATGGTTGAAATTCTCTTGAAGCTTTTAAAATTCTCTCTAGAATTTCCAAAATCCATGTCCACATGTTTACAATTTCACGTCAAAAAATGGCTAAAATTCCAGTTGAAATTTTTTCAAAGTCCCTTAAAAATTTTCCAATTTTTGTCCCAGTTCTTCCCATTCCATTGAAACTTTTCAAATCCCTCTCAAAATTGTTGAAATTCTCTTGAAGCTTTTAAAATTCTCTCTAGAATTTTCAAAATCCATGTCCACATGTTTACAATTTCACGTCAAAAAATGGCTAAAATTCCAGTTGAAATTTTTTCAAAGTCCCTTCAAAATTTTCCAATTTTTGTCCCAATTCTTCCCATTCCCATTGAAACTTTTCAAATCCCTCTCAAAATTGTTGAAATTCTCTTGAAGCTTTTTAAAATTCTCTCTAGAATTTTCAAAATCCATGTCCACATGTTTACAATTTCACGTCAAAAAATGGCTAAAATTCCAGTTGAAATTTTTTCAAAGTCCCTTAAAAATTTTCCAATTTTTGTCCCAATTCTTCCCATTCCCATTGAAACTTTTCAAATCCCTCTCAAAATTGTTGAAATTCTCTTGAAGCTTTTAAAATTCTCTCTAGAATTTTCAAAATCCATGTCCACATGTTTACAATTTCACGTCAAAAAATGGCTAAAATTCCAGTTGAAATTTTTTCAAAGTCCCTTAAAAATTTTCCAATTTTTGTCCCAATTCTTCCCATTCCCATTGAAACTTTTCAAATCCCTCTCCAAATTGTTGAAATTCTCTTGAAGCTTTTAAAATTCTCTCTAGAATTTTCAAAATCCATGTCCACATGTTTACAATTTCACGTCAAAAATGCTAAAATTCCAGTCGAAATTTTTTCAAAGTCCCTTAAAAATTTTCCAATTTTTGTCCCAATTCTTCCCATTCCCATTGAAACTTTTCAAATTCCCGCTCAAAATTGTTGAAATTCTCTTGAAGCTTTTAAAATTCTCTCTAGAATTTTCAAAATCCATGTCCACATGTTTACAATTTCACGTCAAAAAATGGCTAAAATTCCAGTGGAAATTTTTTCAAAGTCCCTTCAAAATTTTCCAATTTTTGTCCCAATTCTTCCCATTCCCATTGAAACTTTTCAAATCCCTCTCAAAATGGTTGAAATTCTCTTGAAGCTTTTAAAATTCTCTCTAGAATTTTCAAAATCCATGTCCACATGTTTACAATTTCACATCAAAAAATGGCTAAAATTCCAGTTGAAATTTTTTCAAAGTCCTTCAAAATTTCCAATTTTTGTCCCAATTCTTCCCATTCCCATTGAAACTTTTCAAATCCCTCTCAAAATTGTTGAAATTCTCTTGAAGCTTTTAAAATTCTCTCTAGAATTTTCAAAATCCATGTCCACATGTTTACAATTTCACGTCAAAAAATGGCTAAAATTCCAGTTGAAATTTTTTCAAAGTCCCTTCAAAATTTTCCAATTTTTGTCCCAATTCTTCCCATTCCCATTGAAACTTTTCAAATCCCTCTCAAAATGGTTGAAATTCTCTTGAAGCTTTTAAAATTCTCTCTAGAATTTTCAAAATCCATGTCCACATGTTTACAATTTCACGTCAAAAAATGGCTAAAATTCCAGTTGAAATTTTTTCAAAGTCCCTTAAAAATTTTCCAATTTTTGTCCCAATTTTTCCCATTCCCATTGAAACTTTTCAAATCCCTCTCAAAATTGTTGAAATTCTCTTGAAGCTTTTAAAATTCTCTCCAGAATTTTCAAAATCCATGTCCACATGTTTACAATTTCACGTCAAAAAATGGCTAAAATTCCAGTTGAAATTTTTTCAAAGTCCCTTAAAAATTTTCCAATTTTTGTCCCAATTCTTCCCATTCCCATTGAAACTTTTCAAATCCCTCTCAAAATTGTTGAAATTCTGTTGAAGCTTTTAAAATTCTCTCCAGAATTTTCAAAATCCATGTCCACATGTTTACAATTTCACGTAAAAAATGGCTAAAATTCCAGTTGAAATTTTTTCAAAGTCCCTTAAAAATTTTCCAATTTTTGTCCCAATTCTTCCCATTCCCATTGAAACTTTTCAAATCCCTCTCAAAATTGTTGAAATTCTGTTGAAGCTTTTAAAATTCTCTCTAGAATTTTCAAAATCCATGGCCACAGGTTTACAATTTCACGTAAAAAAATGGCTAAAATTCCAGTTGAAATTTTTTCAAAGTCCTTAAAAATTTTCGAATTTTTGTCCCAATTCTTCCCATTCCCATTGAAACTTTTCAAATCCCTCTCAAAATTGTTGAAATTCTCTTGAAGCTTTTAAAACTCTCTCTAGAATTTTCAAAATCCATGTCCACATGTTTACAATTTCACGTCAAAAAATGGCTAAAATTCCAGTTGAAATTTTTTCAAAGTCCCTTAAAAATTTTCCAATTTTTGTCCCAATTCTTCCCATTCCCATTGAAACTTTTCAAATCCCTCTCAAAATTGTTGAAATTCTCTTGAAGCTTTTAAAATTCTCTCCAGAATTTTCAAAATCCATGTCCACATGTTTACAATTTCACGTCAAAAAATGGCTAAAATTCCAGTTGAAATTTTTTCAAAGTCCTTAAAAATTTTCCAATTTTTGTCCCAATTCTTCCCATTCCCATTGAAACTTTTCAAATCCCTCTCAAAATGGTTGAAATTCTCTTGAAGCTTTTAAAATTCTCTCTAGAATTTTCAAAATCCATGTCCACATGTTTACAATTTCACGTCAAAAAATGGCTAAAATTCCAGTTGAAATTTTTTCAAAGTCCCTTAAAAATTTTCCAATTTTTGTCCCAGTTCTTCCCATTCCCATTGAAACTTTTCAAATCCCTCTCAACATTGTTGAAATTCTCTTGAAGCTTTTAAAATTCTCTCTAGAATTTTCAAAATCCATGTCCACATGTTTACAATTTCACGTCAAAAAATGGCTAAAATTCCAGTTGAAATTTTTTCAAAGTCCCTTAAAAAATTTCCAATTTTTGTCCCAGTTCTTCCCATTCCCATTGAAACTTTTCAAATCCCTCTCCAAATTGTTGAAATTCTCTTGAAGCTTTTAAAATTCTCTCTAGAATTTTCAAAATCCATGTCCACAGGTTTACAATTTCACGTCAAAAAATGGCTAAAATTCCAGTTGAAATTTTTTCAAAGTCCCTTAAAAATTTTCCAATTTTTGTCCCAATTCTTCCCATTCCCATTGAAACTTTTCAAATCCCTCTCAAAATTGTTGAAATTCTCTTGAAGCTTTTAAAATTCTCTCCAGAATTTTCAAAATCCATGTCCACATGTTTACAATTTCACGTCAAAAAATGGCTAAAATTCCAGTTGAAATTTTTTCAAAGTCCCTTAAAAATTTTCCAATTTTTGTCCCAATTCTTCCCATTCCCATTGAAACTTTTCAAATCCCTCTCAAAATTGTTGAAATTCTGTTGAAGCTTTTAAAATTCTCTCTAGAATTTTCAAAATCCATGTCCACATGTTTACAATTTCACGTCAAAAAATGGCTAAAATTCCAGTTGAAATGTTTTCAAAGTCCCTTAAAAATTTTCCAATTTTTGTCCCAATTCTTCCCATTCCCATTGAAACTTTTCAAATCCCTCTCAAAATGGTTGAAATTCTCTTGAAGCTTTTAAAATTCTCTCTAGAATTTTCAAAATCCATGTCCACATGTTTACAATTTCACGTCAAAAAATGGCTAAAATTCCAGTTGAAATTTTTCAAAGTCCCTTAAAAATTTTCCAATTTTTGTCCCAATTCTTCCCATTCCCATTGAAACTTTTCAAATCCCTCTCAAAATTGTTGAAATTCTGTTGAAGCTTTTAAAATTCTCTCTAGAATTTTCAAAATCCATGTCCACATGTTTACAATTTCACGTCAAAAAATGGCTAAAATTCCAGTTGAAATTTTTTCAAAGTCCTTAAAAATTTTCCAATTTTGGTCCCAATTCTTCCCATTCCCATTGAAACTTTTCAAATCCCTCTCAAAATTGTTGAAATTCTCTTGAAGCTTTTAAAATTCTCTCTAGAATTTTCAAAATCCATGTCCACATGTTTACAATTTCACATAAAAAAATGGCTAAAATTCCAGTTGAAATGTTTTCAAAGTCCCTTAAAAATTTTCCAATTTTTGTCCCAATTCTTCCCCATTCCCATTGAAACTTTTCAAATCCCTCTCAAAATTGTTGAAATTCTGTTGAAGCTTTTAAAATTCTCTCTAGAATTTTCAAAATCCACTTCAACATGTTTACAATTTCACGTCAAAAAATGGCTAAAATTCCAGTTGAAATTTTTTCAAAGTCCCTTAAAAATTTTCCAATTTTTGTCCCAGTTCTTCCCATTCCCATTGAAACTTTTCAAATCCCTCTCAACATTGTTGAAATTCTCTTGAAGCTTTTAAAATTCTCTCTAGAATTTTCAAAATCCATGTCCACATGTTTACAATTTCACGTCAAAAAATGGCTAAAATTCCAGTTGAAATTTTTTCAAAGTCCCTTAAAAATTTCCAATTTTTGTCCCAGTTCTTCCCATTCCCATTGAAACTTTTCAAATCCCTCTCCAAATTGTTGAAATTCTCTTGAAGCTTTTAAAATTCTCTCTAGAATTTTCAAAATCCATGTCCACAGGTTTACAATTTCACGTCAAAAAATGGCTAAAATTCCAGTTGAAATTTTTTCAAAGTCCCTTAAAAATTTTCCAATTTTTGTCCCAATTCTTCCCATTCCCATTGAAACTTTCAAATCCCTCTCAAAATTGTTGAAATTCTCTTGAAGCTTTTAAAATTCTCTCCAGAATTTTCAAAATCCATGTCCACATGTTTACAATTTCACGTCAAAAAATGGCTAAAATTCCAGTTGAAATTTTTTCAAAGTCCCTTAAAAATTTTCCAATTTTTGTCCCAATTCTTCCCATTCCCATTGAAACTTTTCAAATCCCTCTCAAAATTGTTGAAATTCTGTTGAAGCTTTTAAAATTCTCTCTAGAATTTTCAAAATCCATGTCCACATGTTTACAATTTCACGTCAAAAAATGGCTAAAATTCCAGTTGAAATGTTTTCAAAGTCCCTTAAAAATTTTCCAATTTTTGTCCCAATTCTTCCCATTCCCATTGAAACTTTTCAAATCCCTCTCAAAATTGTTGAAATTCTCTTGAAGCTTTTAAAATTCTCTCTAGAATTTTCAAAATCCATGTCCACATGTTTACAATTTCACGTCAAAAAATGGCTAAAATTCCAGTTGAAATTTTTTCAAAGTCCCTTAAAAATTTTCCAATTTTTGTCCCAATTCTTCCCATTCCCATTGAAACTTTTCAAATCCCTCTCAAAATTGTTGAAATTCTGTTGAAGCTTTTAAAATTCTCTCTAGAATTTTCAAAATCCATGGCCACATGTTTACAATTTCACGTCAAAAAATGGCTAAAATTCCAGTTGAAATTTTTTCAAAGTCCCTTAAAAATTTCCAATTTTGGTCCCAATTCTTCCCATTCCCATTGAAACTTTTCAAATCCCTCTCAAAATTGTTGAAATTCTCTTGAAGCTTTTAAAATTCTCTCTAGAATTTTCAAAATCCATGTCCACATGTTTACAATTTCACATAAAAAAATGGCTAAAATTCCAGTTGAAATGTTTTCAAAGTCCCTTAAAAATTTTCCAATTTTTGTCCCAATTCTTCCCATTCCCATTGAAACTTTTCAAATCCCTCTCTAAATTGTTGAAATTCTGTTGAAGCTTTTAAAATTCTCTCTAGAATTTTCAAAATCCACTTCAACATGTTTACAATTTCACGTCAAAAAATGGCTAAAATTCCAGTTGAAATTTTTTCAAAGTCCCTTAAAAATTTTCCAATTTTTGTCCCAATTCTTCCCATTCCCATTGAAACTTTTCAAATCCCTCTCAAAATTGTTGAAATTCTGTTGAAGCTTTTAAAATTCTCTCTAGAATTTTCAAAATCCATGGCCACATGTTTACAATTTCACGTCAAAAAAATGCTAAAATTCCAGTTGAAATGTTTTCAAAGTCCCTTAAAAATTTTCCAATTTTTGTCCCAATTCTTCCCATTCCCATTGAAACTTTTCAAATCCCTCTCAAAATTGTTGAAATTCTGTTGAAGCTTTTAAAATTCTCTCTAGAATTTTCAAAATCCATGGCCACATGTTTACAATTTCACGTCAAAAAATGGCTAAAATTCCAGTTGAAATTTTTTCAAAGTCCCTTAAAAATTTTCCAATTTTTGTCCCAATTCTTCCCATTCCCATTGAAACTTTTCAAATCCCTCTCAAAATTGTTGAAATTCTGTTGAAGCTTTTAAAATTCTCTCTAGAATTTTCAAAATCCACTTCAACATGTTTACAATTTCACATCAAAAAATTGCTAAAATTCCAGTTGAAATTTTTTCAAAGTCCCTTAAAAATTTTCCAATTTTTGTCCCAATTCTTCCCATTCCCATTGAAACTTTTCAAATCCCTCTCAAAATTGTTGAAATTCTCTTGAAGCTTTTAAAATTCTCTCTAGAATTTTCAAAATCCATGTCCACATGTTTACAATTTCACGTCAAAAAATGGCTAAAATTCCAGTTGAAATGTTTTCAAAGTCCCTTAAAAATTTTCCAATTTTGGTCCCAATTCTTCCCATTCCCATTGAAACTTTTCAAATCCCTCTCCAAATGGTTGAAATTCTCTTGAAGCTTTTAAAATTCTCTCTAGAATTTTCAAAATCCATGTCCACATGTTTACAATTTCACGTCAAAAATGCTAAAATTCCAGTTGAAATTTTTTCAAAGTCCCTCAAAATTTTCCAATTTTTGTCCCAATTCTTCCCATTCCCATTGAAACTTTTCAAATTCCGCTCAAAATTGTTGAAATTCTCTTGAAGCTTTTAAAATTCTCTCTAGAATTTTCAAAATCCATGGCCACATGTTTACAATTTCACGTCAAAAAATGGCTAAAATTCCAGTTGAAATTTTTTCAAAGTCCCTTCAAAATTTTCCAATTTTTGTCCCAATTCTTCCCATTCCCATTGAAACTTTTCAAATCCCTCTCAAAATGGTTGAAATTCTCTTGAAGCTTTTAAAATTCTCTCTAGAATTTTCAAAATCCATGTCCACATGTTTACAATTTCACGTCAAAAAATGGCTAAAATTCCAGTTGAAATTTTTTCAAAGTCCCTTAAAAATTTTCCAATTTTTGTCCCAATTCTTCCCATTCCCATTGAAACTTTTCAAATCCCTCTCAAAATTGTTGAAATTCTCTTGAAGCTTTTAAAATTCTCTCTAGAATTTTCAAAATCCATGGCCACATGTTTACAATTTCACGTCAAAAAATGGCTAAAATTCCAGTTGAAATTTTTTCAAAGTCCCTTAAAAATTTTCCAATTTTTGTCCCAATTCTTCCCATTCCCATTGAAACTTTTCAAATCCCTCTCAAAATTGTTGAAATTCTCTTGAAGCTTTTAAAATTCTCTCTAGAATTTTCAAAATCCATGTCCACATGTTTACAATTTCACGTCAAAAAAATGGCTAAAATTCCAGTTGAAATTTTTTCAAAGTCCCTTCAAAATTTTCCAATTTTTGTCCCAATTCTTCCCATTCCCATTGAAACTTTTCAAATCCCTCTCAAAATTGTTGAAATTCTCTTGAAGCTTTTAAAATTCTCTCTAGAATTTTCAAAATCCATGTTCACATGTTTACAATTTCACGTCAAAAATGCTAAAATTCCAGTTGAAATTTTTTCAAAGTCCCTTAAAAATTTTCCAATTTTTGTCCCCAATTCTTCCATTCCCATTGAAACTTTTCAAATCCCTCTCAAAATGGTTGAAATTCTCTTGAAGCTTTTAAAATTCTCTCTAGAATTTTCAAAATCCATGTCCACATGTTTACAATTTCACGTCAAAAAATGGCTAAAATTCCAGTGGAAATTTTTTCAAAGTCCCTTAAAAATTTTCCAATTTTTGTCCCAATTCTTCCCATTCCCATTGAAACTTTTCAAATCCCTCTCAAAATTGTTGAAATTCTCTTGAAGCTTTTAAAATTCTCTCTAGAATTTTCAAAATCCATGTCCACATGTTTACAATTTCACGTCAAAAAATGGCTAAAATTCCAGTTGAAATTTTTTCAAAGTCCCTTCAAATTTTCCAATTTTTGTCCCAATTCTTCCCATTCCCATTGAAACTTTTCAAATCCCTCTCCAAATGGTTGAAATTCTCTTGAAGCTTTTAAAATTCTCTCTAGAATTTTCAAAATCCATGTCCACATGTTTACAATTTCACGTCAAAAAATGGCTAAAATTCCAGTTGAAATTTTTTCAAAGTCCCTTAAAAATTCTCCAATTTTTGTCCCAATTCTTCCCATTCCCATTGAAACTTTTCAAATCCCTCTCAAAATTGTTGAAATTCTCTTGAAGCTTTTAAAATTCTCTCCAGAATTTTCAAAATCCATGTCCACATGTTTACAATTTCACGTCAAAAAATGGCTAAAATTCCAGTTGAAATGTTTTCAAAGTCCCTTAAAAATTTTCCAATTTTTGTCCCAATTCTTCCCATTCCCATTGAAACTTTTCAAATCCCTCTCAAAATTGTTGAAATTCTGTTGAAGCTTTTAAAATTCTCTCTAGAATTTTCAAAATCCATGTCCACATGTTTACAATTTCACGTCAAAAAATGGCTAAAATTCCAGTTGAAATTTTTTCAAAGTCCCTTAAAAAATTTCCAATTTTTGTCCCAGTTCTTCCCATTCCCATTGAAACTTTTCAAATCCCTCTCCAAATTGTTGAAATTCTCTTGAAGCTTTTAAAATTCTCTCTAGAATTTTCAAAATCCATGTCCACAGGTTTACAATTTCACGTCAAAAAATGGCTAAAATTCCAGTTGAAATTTTTTCAAAGTCCCTTAAAAATTTTCCAATTTTTGTCCCAATTCTTCCCATTCCCATTGAAACTTTTCAAATCCCTCTCAAAATTGTTGAAATTCTGTTGAAGCTTTTAAAATTCTCTCCAGAATTTTCAAAATCCATGTCCACATGTTTACAATTTCACGTAAAAAAATGGCTAAAATTCCAGTTGAAATTTTTTCAAAGTCCCTTAAAATTTTCCAATTTTTGTCCCAATTCTTCCCATTCCCATTGAAACTTTTCAAATCCCTCTCCAAATGGTTGAAATTCTCTTGAAGCTTTTAAAATTCTCTCCAGAATTTTCAAAATCCATGTCCACATGTTTACAATTTCACGTCAAAAAATGGCTAAAATTCCAGTTGAAATTTTTTCAAAGTCCCTTAAAAAATTTCCAATTTTTGTCCCAGTTCTTCCCATTCCCATTGAAACTTTTCAAATCCCTCTCAAAATTGTTGAAATTCTCTTGAAGCTTTTAAAATTCTCTCTAGAATTTTCAAAATCCACCTCAACATGTTTACAATTTCACGTCAAAAAATGGCTAAAATTCCAGTTGAAATTTTTTCAAAGTCCCTTAAAAATTTTCCAATTTTTGTCCCAATTCTTCCCATTCCCATTGAAACTTTTCAAATTCCGCTCAAAATGGTTGAAATTCTCTTGAAGCTTTTAAAATTCTCTCCAGAATTTTCAAAATCCATGTCCACATGTTTACAATTTCACGTCAAAAAATGGCTAAAATTCCAGTTGAAATTTTTTCAAAGTCCCTTAAAAATTTTCCAATTTTTGTCCCAATTCTTCCCATTCCCATTGAAACTTTTCAAATCCCTCTCAAAATTGTTGAAATTCTCTTGAAGCTTTTAAATTCTCTCTAGAATTTTCAAAATCCATGGCCACATGTTTACAATTTCACGTCAAAAAATGGCTAAAATTCCAGTTGAAATTTTTTCAAAGTCCCTTAAAAAATTTCCAATTTTTGTCCCAATTCTTCCCATTCCCATTGAAACTTTTCAAATCCCTCTCAAATTGTTGAAATTCTGTTGAAGCTTTTAAAATTCTCTCTAGAATTTTCAAAATCCACTTCAACATGTTTACAATTTCACATCAAAAAATTGCTAAAATTCCAGTTGAAATTTTTTCAAAGTCCCTTAAAAATTTTCCAATTTTTGTCCCAATTCTTCCCATTCCCATTGAAACTTTTCAAATCCCTCTCCAAATGGTTGAAATTCTCTTGAAGCTTTTAAAATTCTCTCTAGAATTTTCAAAATCCATGTCCACATGTTTACAATTTCACGTCAAAAAATGGCTAAAATTCCAGTTGAAATTTTTTCAAAGTCCCTTAAAAATTTTCCAATTTTTGTCCCAATTCTTCCCATTCCCATTGAAACTTTTCAAATCCCTCTCAAAATTGTTGAAATTCTCTTGAAGCTTTTAAAATTCTCTCTAGAATTTTCAAAATCCATGTCCACATGTTTACAATTTCACGTCAAAAAATGGCTAAAATTCCAGTTGAAATGTTTTCAAAGTCCCTTCAAAATTTTCCAATTTTTGTCCCAATTCTTCCCATTCCATTGAAACTTTTCAAATCCCTCTCCAAATGGTTGAAATTCTCTTGAAGCTTTTAAAATTCTGTCTAGAATTTTCAAAATCCATGTCCACATGTTTACAATTTCACGTCAAAAATGCTAAAATTCCAGTTGAAATTTTTTCAAAGTCCCTCAAAAATTTTCCAATTTTTGTCCCAATTCTTCCCATTCCCATTGAAACTTTTCAAATTCCGCTCAAAATGGTTGAAATTCTCTTGAAGCTTTTAAAATTCTCTCTAGAATTTTCAAAATCCATGTCCACATGTTTACAATTTCACGTCAAAAAATGGCTAAAATTCCAGTTGAAATTTTTTCAAAGTCCCTTAAAAATTTTCCAATTTTTGTCCCAATTCTTCCCATTCCCATTGAAACTTTTCAAATCCCTCTCAAAATTGTTGAAATTCTCTTGAAGCTTTTTAAAATTCTCTCTAGAATTTTCAAAATCCATGTCCACATGTTTACAATTTCACGTCAAAAAATGGCTAAAATTCCAGTTGAAATTTTTTCAAAGTCCCTTCAAAATTTTCCAATTTTTGTCCCAATTCTTCCCATTCCCATTGAAACTTTTCAAATCCCTCTCAAAATTGTTGAAATTCTCTTGAAGCTTTTAAAATTCTCTCTAGAATTTTCAAAATCCATGTCCACATGTTTACAATTTCACGTCAAAAAATGGCTAAAATTCCAGTTGAAATTTTTTCAAAGTCCCTTAAAAATTTTCCAATTTTTGTCCCAATTCTTCCCATTCCCATTGAAACTTTTCAAATCCCTCTCAAAATTGTTGAAATTCTCTTGAAGCTTTTAAAATTCTCTCTAGAATTTTCAAAATCCATGTCCACATGTTTACAATTTCACGTCAAAAAAAGGCTAAAATTCCAGTTGAAATTTTTTCAAAGTCCCTTAAAAATTCTCCAATTTTTGTCCCAATTCTTCCCATTCCCATTGAAACTTTTCAAATCCCTCTCAAAATTGTTGAAATTCTCTTGAAGCTTTTAAAATTCTCTCCAGAATTTTCAAAATCCATGTCCACATGTTTACAATTTCACGTCAAAAAATGGCTAAAATTCCAGTTGAAATGTTTTCAAAGTCCCTTAAAATTTTCCAATTTTTGTCCCAATTCTTCCCATTCCCATTGAAACTTTTCAAATCCCTCTCAAAATTGTTGAAATTCTGTTGAAGCTTTTAAAATTCTCTCCAGAATTTTCAAAATCCATGTCCACATGTTTACAATTTCACGTAAAAAAATGGCTAAAATTCCAGTTGAAATTTTTCAAAGTCCCTTAAAAATTTTCCAATTTTTGTCCCAATTCTTCCCATTCCCATTGAAACTTTTCAAATCCCTCTCAAAATTGTTGAAATTCTGTTGAAGCTTTTAAAATTCTCTCTAGAATTTTCAAAATCCATGTCCACATGTTTACAATTTCACGTCAAAAAATGGCTAAAATTCCAGTTGAAATTTTTTCAAAGTCCCTTAAAAAATTTCCAATTTTTGTCCCAGTTCTTCCCATTCCCATTGAAACTTTTCAAATCCCTCTCCAAATTGTTGAAATTCTCTTGAAGCTTTTAAAATTCTCTCTAGAATTTTCAAAATCCACCTCAACATGTTTTACAATTTCACGTCAAAAAATGGCTAAAATTCCAGTTGAAATTTTTCAAAGTCCCTTAAAAATTTTCCAATTTTTGTCCCAATTCTTCCCATTCCCATTGAAACTTTTCAAATCCCTCTCAAAATTGTTGAAATTCTCTTGAAGCTTTTAAAATTCTCTCTAGAATTTTCAAAATCCATGTCCACATGTTTACAATTTCACGTCAAAAAATGGCTAAAATTCCAGTTGAAATTTTTTCAAAGTCCCTTAAAAATTCTCCAATTTTTGTCCCAATTCTTCCCATTCCCATTGAAACTTTTCAAATCCCTCTCAAAATTGTTGAAATTCTCTTGAAGCTTTTAAAATTCTCTCCAGAATTTTCAAAATCCATGTCCACATGTTTACAATTTCACGTCAAAAAATGGCTAAAATTCCAGTTGAAATTTTTTCAAAGTCCCTTCAAAATTTTCCAATTTTTGTCCCAATTCTTCCCATTCCCATTGAAACTTTTCAAATCCCTCTCAAAATTGTTGAAATTCTGTTGAAGCTTTTAAAATTCTCTCCAGAATTTTCAAAATCCATGTCCACATGTTTACAATTTCACGTAAAAAAATGGCTAAAATTCCAGTTGAAATTTTTTCAAAGTCCCTTAAAAATTTTCCAATTTTTGTCCCAATTCTTCCCATTCCCATTGAAACTTTTCAAATCCCTCTCAAAATTGTTGAAATTCTGTTGAAGCTTTTAAAATTCTCTCTAGAATTTTCAAAATCCATGTCCACATGTTTACAATTTCACGTCAAAAAATGGCTAAAATTCCAGTTGAAATTTTTTCAAAGTCCCTTAAAAAATTTCCAATTTTTGTCCCAGTTCTTCCCATTCCCATTGAAACTTTTCAAATCCCTCTCCAAATTGTTGAAATTCTCTTGAAGCTTTTAAAATTCTCTCTAGAATTTTCAAAATCCACCTCAACATGTTTACAATTTCACGTCAAAAAATGGCTAAAATTCCAGTTGAAATTTTTTCAAAGTCCCTTCAAAATTTTCCAATTTTTGTCCCAATTCTTCCCATTCCCATTGAAACTTTTCAAATCCCTCTCAAAATTGTTGAAATTCTCTTGAAGCTTTTAAAATTCTCTCTAGAATTTTCAAAATCCATGTCCACATGTTTACAATTTCACGTCAAAAAATGGCTAAAATTCCAGTTGAAATTTTTTCAAAGTCCCTTAAAAATTCTCCAATTTTTGTCCCAATTCTTCCCATTCCCATTGAAACTTTTCAAATCCCTCTCAAAATTGTTGAAATTCTCTTGAAGCTTTTAAAATTCTCTCCAGAATTTTCAAAATCCATGTCCACATGTTTACAATTTCACGTCAAAAAATGGCTAAAATTCCAGTTGAAATGTTTTCAAAGTCCCTTAAAAATTTTCCAATTTTTGTCCCAATTCTTCCCATTCCCATTGAAACTTTTCAAATCCCTCTCAAAATTGTTGAAATTCTGTTGAAGCTTTTAAAATTCTCTCCAGAATTTTCAAAATCCATGTCCACATGTTTACAATTTCACGTAAAAAAATGGCTAAAATTCCAGTTGAAATTTTTTCAAAGTCCCTTAAAAATTTTCCAATTTTTGTCCCAATTCTTCCCATTCCCATTGAAACTTTTCAAATCCCTCTCAAAATTGTTGAAATTCTGTTGAAGCTTTTAAAATTCTCTCTAGAATTTTCAAAATCCATGTCCACATGTTTACAATTTCACGTCAAAAAATGGCTAAAATTCCAGTTGAAATTTTTTCAAAGTCCCTTAAAAATTTTCCAATTTTTGTCCCAGTTCTTCCCATTCCCATTGAAACTTTTCAAATCCCTCTCCAAATTGTTGAAATTCTCTTGAAGCTTTTAAAATTCTCTCTAGAATTTTCAAAATCCACCTCAACATGTTTACAATTTCACGTCAAAAAATGGCTAAAATTCCAGTTGAAATTTTTTCAAAAGTCCCTTCAAAATTTTCCAATTTTTGTCCCAATTCTTCCCATTCCCATTGAAACTTTTCAAATCCCTCTCAAAATTGTTGAAATTCTCTTGAAGCTTTTAAAATTCTCTCTAGAATTTTCAAAATCCATGTCCACATGTTTACAATTTCACGTCAAAAAATGGCTAAAATTCCAGTTGAAATTTTTTCAAAGTCCCTTAAAAATTCTCCAATTTTTGTCCCAATTCTTCCCATTCCCATTGAAACTTTTCAAATCCCTCTCAAAATTGTTGAAATTCTCTTGAAGCTTTTAAAATTCTCTCCAGAATTTTCAAAATCCATGTCCACATGTTTACAATTTCACGTCAAAAAATGGCTAAAATTCCAGTTGAAATGTTTTCAAAGTCCCTTAAAAATTTTCCAATTTTGTCCCAATTCTTCCCATTCCCATTGAAACTTTTCAAATCCCTCTCAAAATTGTTGAAATTCTGTTGAAGCTTTTAAAATTCTCTCCAGAATTTTCAAAATCCATGTCCACATGTTTACAATTTCACGTAAAAAAATGGCTAAAATTCCAGTTGAAATTTTTTCAAAGTCCCTTAAAAATTTTCCAATTTTTGTCCCAATTCTTCCCATTCCCATTGAAACTTTTCAAATCCCTCTCCAAATTGTTGAAATTCTCTTGAAGCTTTTAAAATTCTCTCTAGAATTTTCAAAATCCATGTCCACATGTTTACAATTTCACGTCAAAAAATGGCTAAAATTCCAGTTGAAATTTTTTCAAAGTCCCTTAAAAAATTTCCAATTTTTGTCCCAGTTCTTCCCATTCCCATTGAAACTTTTCAAATCCCTCTCCAAATTGTTGAAATTCTCTTGAAGCTTTTAAAATTCTCTCTAGAATTTTCAAAATCCACCTCAACATGTTTACAATTTCACGTCAAAAAATGGCTAAAATTCCAGTTGAAATTTTTTCAAAGTCCCTTAAAAATTTTCCAATTTTTGTCCCAATTCTTCCCATTCCCATTGAAACTTTTCAAATTCCGCTCAAAATTGTTGAAATTCTCTTGAAGCTTTTAAAATTCTCTCCAGAATTTTCAAAATCCATGGCCACATGTTTACAATTTCACGTAAAAAAATGGCTAAAATTCCAGTTGAAATTTTTTCAAAGTCCCTTAAAAATTTTCCAATTTTTGTCCCAATTCTTCCCATTCCCATTGAAACTTTTCAAATCCCTCTCAAAATTGTTGAAATTCTCTTGAAGCTTTTAAAATTCTCTCTAGAATTTTCAAAATCCATGTCCACATGTTTACAATTTCACGTCAAAAATGCTAAAATTCCAGTTGAAATTTTTTCAAAGTCCCTTTAAAATTTTCCAATTTTTGTCCCAATTCTTCCCATTCCCATTGAAACTTTTCAAATCCCTCTCAAAATGGTTGAAATTCTCTTGAAGCTTTTAAAATTCTCTTTAGAATTTTCAAAATCCATGTCCACATGTTTACAATTTCACGTCAAAAAATGGCTAAAATTCCAGTTGAAATTTTCTCAAAGTCCCTTAAAAATTTTCCAATTTTTGTCCCAATTCTTTCCATTCCCATTGAAACTTTTCAAATCCCTCTCAAAATTGTTGAAATTCTCTTGAAGCTTTTAAAATTCTCTCTAGAATTTTCAAAATCCATGTCCACATGTTTACAATTTCACGTCAAAAAATGGCTAAAATTCCAGTTGAAATGTTTTCAAAGTCCCTTAAAAATTTTCCAATTTTTGTCCCAATTCTTCCCATTCCCATTGAAACTTTTCAAATCCCTCTCAAAATTGTTGAAATTCTCTTGAAGCTTTTAAATTCTCTCTAGAATTTTCAAAATCCATGTCCACATGTTTACAATTTCACGTCAAAAAATGGCTAAAATTCCAGTTGAAATTTTTTCAAAGTCCCTTAAAAATTTTCCAATTTTTGTCCCAATTCTTCCCATTCCCATTGAAACTTTTCAAATCCCTCTCAAAATTGTTGAAATTCTCTTGAAGCTTTTAAAATTCTCTCTAGAATTTTCAAAATCCATGTCCACATGTTTACAATTTCACGTCAAAAAATGGCTAAAATTCCAGTTGAAATTTTTTCAAAGTCCCTTAAAAATTTTCCAATTTTTGTCCCAATTCTTCCCATTCCCATTGAAACTTTTCAAATCCCTCTCCAAATGGTTGAAATTCTCTTGAAGCTTTTAAAATTCTCTCTAGAATTTTCAAAATCCATGTCCACATGTTTACAATTTCACGTCAAAAATGCTAAAATTCCAGTTGAAATTTTTTCAAAGTCCCTTAAAAATTTTCCAATTTTTGTCCCAATTCTTCCCATTCCCATTGAAACTTTTCAAATTCTGCTCAAAATTGTTGAAATTCTCTTGAAGCTTTTAAAATTCTCTCTAGAATTTTCAAAATCCATGTCCACATGTTTACAATTTCACGTCAAAAAATGGCTAAAATTCCAGTGGAAATGTTTTCAAAGTCCCTTAAAAATTTTCCAATTTTTGTCCCAATTCTTCCCATTCCCATTGAAACTTTTCAAATCCCTCTCAAAATGGTTGAAATTCTCTTGAAGCTTTTAAAATTCTCTCTAGAATTTTCAAAATCCATGTCCACATGTTTACAATTTCACGTCAAAAAATGGCTAAAATTCCAGTTGAAATTTTTTCAAAGTCCCTTCAAAATTTTCCAATTTTTGTCCCAATTCTTCCCATTCCCATTGAAACTTTTCAAATCCCTCTCAAAATGGTTGAAATTCTCTTGAAGCTTTTAAAATTCTCTCTAGAATTTTCAAAATCCATGTCCACATGTTTACAATTTCACGTCAAAAAATGGCTAAAATTCCAGTTGAAATTTTTTCAAAGTCCCTTAAAAAATTTCCAATTTTTGTCCCAGTTCTTCCCATTCCCATTGAAACTTTTCAAATCCCTCTCCAAATTGTTGAAATTCTCTTGAAGCTTTTAAAATTCTCTCTAGAATTTTCAAAATCCATGTCCACATGTTTACAATTTCACGTCAAAAAATGGCTAAAATTCCAGTTGAAATTTTTTCAAAGTCCCTTCAAAATTTTCCAATTTTTGTCCCAATTCTTCCCATTCCCATTGAAACTTTTCAAATCCCTCTCAAAATTGTTGAAATTCTGTTGAAGCTTTTAAAATTCTCTCCAGAATTTTCAAAATCCATGTCCACATGTTTACAATTTCACGTAAAAAAATGGCTAAAATTCCAGTTGAAATTTTTTCAAAGTCCCTTAAAAATTTTCCAATTTTTGTCCCAATTCTTCCCATTCCCATTGAAACTTTTCAAATCCCTCTCAAAATTGTTGAAATTCTCTTGAAGCTTTTAAAATTCTCTCCAGAATTTTCAAAATCCATGTCCACATGTTTACAATTTCACGTAAAAAAATGGCTAAAATTCCAGTTGAAATTTTTTCAAAGTCCCTTCAAAATTTTCCAATTTTTGTCCCAATTCTTCCCATTCCCATTGAAACTTTTCAAATCCCTCTCAAAATTGTTGAAATTCTCTTGAAGCTTTTAAAATTCTCTCTAGAATTTTCAAAATCCATGCCCACATGTTTACAATTTCACGTCAAAAAATGGCTAAAATTCCAGTTGAAATTTTTTCAAAGTCCCTTAAAAATTTTCCAATTTTTGTCCCAATTCTTCCCATTCCCATTGAAACTTTTCAAATTCCGCTCAAAATTGTTGAAATTCTCTTGAAGCTTTTAAAATTCTCTCCAGAATTTTCAAAATCCATGTCCACATGTTTACAATTTCACGTAAAAAAATGGCTAAAATTCCAGTTGAAATTTTTTCAAAGTCCCTTAAAAATTTTCCAATTTTTGTCCCAATTCTTCCCATTCCCATTGAAACTTTTCAAATCCCTCTCAAAATTGTTGAAATTCTCTTGAAGCTTTTAAAATTCTCTCTAGAATTTTCAAAATCCATGTCCACATGTTTACAATTTCACGTCAAAAATGCTAAAATTCCAGTTGAAATTTTTTCAAAGTCCCTTAAAAATTTTCCAATTTTTGTCCCAATTCTTCCCATTCCCATTGAAACTTTTCAAATCCCTCTCAAAATGGTTGAAATTCTCTTGAAGCTTTTAAAATTCTCTTTAGAATTTTCAAAATCCATGTCCACATGTTTACAATTTCACGTCAAAAAATGGCTAAAATTCCAGTTGAAATTTTTTCAAAGTCCCTTCAAAATTTTCCAATTTTTGTCCCAATTCTTCCCATTCCCATTGAAACTTTTCAAATCCCTCTCAAAATTGTTGAAATTCTCTTGAAGCTTTTAAAATTCTCTCTAGAATTTTCAAAATCCATGTCCACATGTTTACAATTTCACGTCAAAAAATGGCTAAAATTCCAGTTGAAATGTTTTCAAAGTCCCTTAAAAATTTTCCAATTTTTGTCCCAATTCTTCCCATTCCCATTGAAACTTTTCAAATCCCTCTCAAAATTGTTGAAATTCTCTTGAAGCTTTTAAAATTCTCTCTAGAATTTTCAAAATCCATGTCCACATGTTTACAATTGCACGTCAAAAAATGGCTAAAATTCCAGTTGAAATTTTTTCAAAGTCCCTTAAAAATTTTCCAATTTTTGTCCCAATTCTTCCCATTCCCATTGAAACTTTTCAAATCCCTCTCCAAATTGTTGAAATTCTCTTGAAGCTTTTAAAATTCTCTCTAGAATTTTCAAAATCCATGGCCACAGGTTTACAATTTCACGTCAAAAAATGGCTAAAATTCCAGTTGAAATTTTTTCAAAGTCCCTTAAAAATTTTCCAATTTTTGTCCCAATTCTTCCCATTCCCATTGAAACTTTTCAAATCCCTCTCAAAATTGTTGAAGTTCTGTTGAAGCTTTTAAAATTCTCTCCAGAATTTTCAAAATCCATGGCCACATGTTTACAATTTCACGTAAAAAAATGGCTAAAATTCCAGTTGAAATTTTTTCAAAGTCCCTTAAAAATTTTCCAATTTTTGTCCCAATTCTTCCCATTCCCATTGAAACTTTTCAAATCCCTCTCAAAATTGTTGAAATTCTCTTGAAACTTTTAAAATTCTCTCTAGAATTTTCAAAATCCATGGCCACATGTTTACAATTTCACGTCAAAAAATGGCTAAAATTCCAGTTGAAATTTTTTCAAAGTCCCTTAAAAATTTTCCAATTTTTGTCCCAATTCTTCCCATTCCCATTGAAACTTTTCAAATCCCTCTCAAAATTGTTGAAATTCTGTTGAAGCTTTTAAAATTCTCTCTAGAATTTTCAAAATCCATGGCCACATGTTTACAATTTCACATAAAAAAATGGCTAAAATTCCAGTTGAAATTTTTTCAAAGTCCCTTAAAAATTTTCCAATTTTTGTCCCAATTCTTCCCATTCCCATTGAAACTTTTCAAATCCCTCTCAAAATTGTTGAAATTCTCTTGAAGCTTTTAAAATTCTCTCTAGAATTTTCAAAATCCATGGCCACATGTTTACAATTTCACGTCAAAAAATGGCTAAAATTCCAGTTGAAATTTTTTCAAAGTCCCTTAAAAATTTTCCAATTTTGGTCCCAATTCTTCCCATTCCCATTGAAACTTTTCAAATCCCTCTCAAAATTGTTGAAATTCTCTTGAAGCTTTTAAAATTCTCTCTAGAATTTTCAAAATCCATGTCCACATGTTTACAATTTCACATAAAAAAATGGCTAAAATTCCAGTTGAAATGTTTTCAAAGTCCCTTAAAAATTTTCCAATTTTTGTCCCAATTCTTCCCATTCCCATTGAAACTTTTCAAATCCCTCTCAAAATTGTTGAAATTCTGTTGAAGCTTTTAAAATTCTCTCTAGAATTTTCAAAATCCACTTCAACATGTTTACAATTTCACGTCAAAAAATGGCTAAAATTCCAGTTGAAATTTTTTCAAAGTCCCTTAAAAATTTTCCAATTTTTGTCCCAATTCTTCCCATTCCCATTGAAACTTTTCAAATCCCTCTCAAAATTGTTGAAATTCTCTTGAAGCTTTTAAAATTCTCTCTAGAATTTTCAAAATCCATGTCCACATGTTTACAATTTCACGTCAAAAAAATGCTAAAATTCCAGTTGAAATGTTTTCAAAGTCCCTTAAAAATTTTCCAATTTTTGTCCCAATTCTTCCCATTCCCATTGAAACTTTTCAAATCCCTCTCAAAATTGTTGAAATTCTCTTGAAGCTTTTAAATTCTCTCTAGAATTTTCAAAATCCATGTCCACATGTTTACAATTTCACGTCAAAAAATGGCTAAAATTCCAGTTGAAATTTTTTCAAAGTCCCTTAAAAAATTTCCAATTTTTGTCCCAATTCTTCCCATTCCCATTGAAACTTTTCAAATCCCTCTCAAAATTGTTGAAATTCTGTTGAAGCTTTTAAAATTCTCTCTAGAATTTTCAAAATCCACTTCAACATGTTTACAATTTCACATCAAAAAATTGCTAAAATTCCAGTTGAAATTTTTTCAAAGTCCCTTAAAAATTTTCCAATTTTTGTTACAATTCTTCCCATTCCCATTGAAACTTTTCAAATCCCTCTCAAAATTGTTGAAATTCTGTTGAAGCTTTTAAAATTCTCTCTAGAATTTTCAAAATCCATGGCCACATGTTTACAATTTCACATAAAAAAATGGCTAAAATTCCAGTTGAAATTTTTTCAAAGTCCCTTAAAAATTTTCCAATTTTTGTCCCAATTCTTCCCATTCCCATTGAAACTTTTCAAATCCCTCTCAAAATTGTTGAAATTCTGTTGAAGCTTTTAAAATTCTCTCTAGAATTTTCAAAATCCATGGCCACATGTTTACAATTTCACGTCAAAAAATGGCTAAAATTCCAGTTGAAATTTTTTCAAAGTCCCTTAAAAATTTTCCAATTTTTGTCCCAATTCTTCCCATTCCCATTGAAACTTTTCAAATCCCTCTCAAAATTGTTGAAATTCTGTTGAAGCTTTTAAAATTCTCTCTAGAATTTTCAAAATCCATGTCCACATGTTTACAATTTCACATAAAAAAATGGCTAAAATTCCAGTTGAAATGTTTTCAAAGTCCCTTAAAAATTTTCCAATTTTTGTCCCAATTCTTCCCATTCCCATTGAAACTTTTCAAATCCCTCTCAAAATTGTTGAAATTCTGTTGAAGCTTTTAAAATTCTCTCTAGAATTTTCAAAATCCACTTCAACATGTTTACAATTTCACGTCAAAAAATGGCTAAAATTCCAGTTGAAATTTTTTCAAAGTCCCTTAAAAAATTTTCCAATTTTTGTCCCAATTCTTCCCATTCCCATTGAAACTTTTCAAATCCCTCTCAAAATTGTTGAAATTCTCTTGAAGCTTTTAAAATTCTCTCTAGAATTTTCAAAATCCATGGCCACATGTTTACAATTTCACGTCAAAAAAATGCTAAAATTCCAGTTGAAATGTTTTCAAAGTCCCTTAAAAATTTTCCAATTTTTGTCCCAATTCTTCCCATTCCCATTGAAACTTTTCAAATCCCTCTCAAAATTGTTGAAATTCTCTTGAAGCTTTTAAATTCTCTCTAGAATTTTCAAAATCCATGTCCACATGTTTACAATTTCACGTCAAAAAATGGCTAAAATTCCAGTTGAAATTTTTTCAAAGTCCCTTAAAAAATTTCCAATTTTTGTCCCAATTCTTCCCATTCCCATTGAAACTTTTCAAATCCCTCTCAAAATTGTTGAAATTCTGTTGAAGCTTTTAAAATTCTCTCTAGAATTTTCAAAATCCACTTCAACATGTTTACAATTTCACATAAAAAAATGGCTAAAATTCCAGTTGAAATGTTTTCAAAGTCCCTTAAAAATTTTCTAATTTTTGTCCCAATTCTTCCCATTCCCATTGAAACTTTTCAAATCCCTCTCAAAATTGTTGAAATTCTCTTGAAGCTTTTAAAATTCTCTCTAGAATTTTCAAAATCCATGGCCACATGTTTACAATTTCACGTCAAAAAAATGCTAAAATTCCAGTTGAAATGTTTTCAAAGTCCCTTAAAAATTTTCCAATTTTTGTCCCAATTCTTCCCATTCCCATTGAAACTTTTCAAATTCCGCTCAAAATTGTTGAAATTCTCTTGAAGCTTTTAAAATTCTCTCCAGAATTTTCAAAATCCATGTCCACATGTTTACAATTTCACGTAAAAAAATGGCTAAAATTCCAGTTGAAATTTTTTCAAAGTCCCTTAAAAATTTTCCAATTTTTGTCCCAATTCTTCCCATTCCCATTGAAACTTTTCAAATCCCTCTCAAAATTGTTGAAATTCTCTTGAAGCTTTTAAAATTCTCTCTAGAATTTTCAAAATCCATGTCCACATGTTTACAATTTCACGTCAAAAATGCTAAAATTCCAGTTGAAATTTTTTCAAAGTCCCTTAAAAATTTTCCAATTTTTGTCCCAATTCTTCCCATTCCCATTGAAACTTTTCAAATCCCTCTCAAAATGGTTGAAATTCTCTTGAAGCTTTTAAAATTCTCTTTAGAATTTTCAAAATCCATGTCCACATGTTTACAATTTCACGTCAAAAAATGGCTAAAATTCCAGTTGAAATTTTTTCAAAGTCCCTTCAAAATTTTCCAATTTTTGTCCCAATTCTTCCCATTCCCATTGAAACTTTTCAAATCCCTCTCAAAATTGTTGAAATTCTCTTGAAGCTTTTAAAATTCTCTCTAGAATTTTCAAAATCCATGGCCACATGTTTACAATTTCACGTCAAAAAATGGCTAAAATTCCAGTTGAAATGTTTTCAAAGTCCCTTAAAAATTTTCCAATTTTTGTCCCAATTCTTCCCATTCCCATTGAAACTTTTCAAATCCCTCTCAAAATGGTTGAAATTCTCTTGAAGCTTTTAAAATTCTCTCTAGAATTTTCAAAATCCATGTCCACATGTTTACAATTGCACGTCAAAAAATGGCTAAAATTCCAGTTGAAATTTTTTCAAAGTCCCTTAAAAATTTTCCAATTTTTGTCCCAATTCTTCCCATTCCCATTGAAACTTTTCAAATCCCTCTCCAAATTGTTGAAATTCTGTTGAAGCTTTTAAAATTCTCTCTAGAATTTTCAAAATCCATGGCCACAGGTTTACAATTTCACGTCAAAAAATGGCTAAAATTCCAGTTGAAATTTTTTCAAAGTCCCTTAAAAATTTTCCAATTTTTGTCCCAATTCTTCCCATTCCCATTGAAACTTTTCAAATCCCTCTCAAAATTGTTGAAGTTCTGTTGAAGCTTTTAAAATTCTCTCCAGAATTTTCAAAATCCATGGCCACATGTTTACAATTTCACGTAAAAAAATGGCTAAAATTCCAGTTGAAATTTTTTCAAAGTCCCTTAAAAATTTTCCAATTTTTGTCCCAATTCTTCCCATTCCCATTGAAACTTTTCAAATCCCTCTCAAAATTGTTGAAATTCTCTTGAAACTTTTAAAATTCTCTCTAGAATTTTCAAAATCCATGGCCACATGTTTACAATTTCACGTCAAAAAATGGCTAAAATTCCAGTTGAAATTTTTTCAAAGTCCCTTAAAAATTTTCCAATTTTTGTCCCAATTCTTCCCATTCCCATTGAAACTTTTCAAATCCCTCTCAAAATTGTTGAAATTCTGTTGAAGCTTTTAAAATTCTCTCTAGAATTTTCAAAATCCATGGCCACATGTTTACAATTTCACATAAAAAAATGGCTAAAATTCCAGTTGAAATTTTTTCAAAGTCCCTTAAAAATTTTCCAATTTTTGTCCCAATTCTTCCCATTCCCATTGAAACTTTTCAAATCCCTCTCAAAATTGTTGAAATTCTGTTGAAGCTTTTAAAATTCTCTCTAGAATTTTCAAAATCCATGGCCACATGTTTACAATTTCACGTCAAAAAATGGCTAAAATTCCAGTTGAAATTTTTTCAAAGTCCCTTAAAAATTTTCCAATTTTGGTCCCAATTCTTCCCATTCCCATTGAAACTTTTCAAATCCCTCTCCAAATTGTTGAAATTCTCTTGAAGCTTTTAAAATTCTCTCTAGAATTTTCAAAATCCATGTCCACATGTTTACAATTTCACGTCAAAAAATGGCTAAAATTCCAGTTGAAATTTTTTCAAAGTCCCTTAAAAATTTTCCAATTTTTGTCCCAATTCTTCCCATTCCCATTGAAACTTTTCAAATCCCTCTCAAAATTGTTGAAATTCTGTTGAAGCTTTTAAAATTCTCTCTAGAATTTTCAAAATCCACTTCAACATGTTTACAATTTCACGTCAAAAAATGGCTAAAATTCCAGTTGAAATTTTTTCAAAGTCCCTTAAAAATTTTCCAATTTTTGTCCCAATTCTTCCCATTCCCATTGAAACTTTTCAAATCCCTCTCAAAATTGTTGAAATTCTCTTGAAGCTTTTAAAATTCTCTCTAGAATTTTCAAAATCCATGTCCACATGTTTACAATTTCACGTCAAAAAAATGCTAAAATTCCAGTTGAAATGTTTTCAAAGTCCCTTAAAAATTTTCCAATTTTTGTCCCAATTCTTCCCATTCCCATTGAAACTTTTCAAATCCCTCTCAAAATTGTTGAAATTCTCTTGAAGCTTTTAAATTCTCTCTAGAATTTTCAAAATCCATGTCCACATGTTTACAATTTCACGTCAAAAAATGGCTAAAATTCCAGTTGAAATTTTTTCAAAGTCCCTTAAAAAATTTCCAATTTTTGTCCCAATTCTTCCCATTCCCATTGAAACTTTTCAAATCCCTCTCAAAATTGTTGAAATTCTGTTGAAGCTTTTAAAATTCTCTCTAGAATTTTCAAAATCCACTTCAACATGTTTACAATTTCACATCAAAAAATTGCTAAAATTCCAGTTGAAATTTTTTCAAAGTCCCTTAAAAATTTTCCAATTTTTGTCCCAATTCTTCCCATTCCCATTGAAACTTTTCAAATCCCTCTCAAAATTGTTGAAATTCTGTTGAAGCTTTTAAAATTCTCTCTAGAATTTTCAAAATCCATGTCCACATGTTTACAATTTCACGTAAAAAAATGGCTAAAATTCCAGTTGAAATTTTTTCAAAGTCCCTTAAAAATTTTCCAATTTTTGTCCCAATTCTTCCCATTCCCATTGAAACTTTTCAAATCCCTCTCAAAATTGTTGAAATTCTGTTGAAGCTTTTAAAATTCTCTCTAGAATTTTCAAAATCCATGGCCACATGTTTACAATTTCACGTCAAAAAAATGCTAAAATTCCAGTTGAAATGTTTTCAAAGTCCCTTAAAAATTTTCCAATTTTTGTCCCAATTCTTCCCATTCCCATTGAAACTTTTCAAATCCCTCTCAAAATTGTTGAAATTCTCTTGAAGCTTTTAAATTCTCTCTAGAATTTTCAAAATCCATGTCCACATGTTTACAATTTCACGTCAAAAAATGGCTAAAATTCCAGTTGAAATTTTTTCAAAGTCCCTTAAAAAATTTCCAATTTTTGTCCCAATTCTTCCCATTCCCATTGAAACTTTTCAAATCCCTCTCAAAATTGTTGAAATTCTGTTGAAGCTTTTAAAATTCTCTCTAGAATTTTCAAAATCCACTTCAACATGTTTACAATTTCACATCAAAAAATTGCTAAAATTCCAGTTGAAATTTTTTCAAAGTCCCTTAAAAATTTTCCAATTTTTGTCCCAATTCTTCCCATTCCCATTGAAACTTTTCAAATCCCTCTCAAAATTGTTGAAATTCTGTTGAAGCTTTTAAAATTCTCTCTAGAATTTTCAAAATCCATGGCCACATGTTTACAATTTCACATAAAAAAATGGCTAAAATTCCAGTTGAAATTTTTTCAAAGTCCCTTAAAAATTTTCCAATTTTTGTCCCAATTCTTCCCATTCCCATTGAAACTTTTCAAATCCCTCTCAAAATTGTTGAAATTCTGTTGAAGCTTTTAAAATTCTCTCTAGAATTTTCAAAATCCATGGCCACATGTTTACAATTTCACGTCAAAAAATGGCTAAAATTCCAGTTGAAATGTTTTCAAAGTCCCTTAAAAATTTTCCAATTTTTGTCCCAATTCTTCCCATTCCCATTGAAACTTTTCAAATCCCTCTCAAAATTGTTGAAATTCTGTTGAAGCTTTTAAAATTCTCTCTAGAATTTTCAAAATCCACTTCAACATGTTTACAATTTCACGTCAAAAAATGGCTAAAATTCCAGTTGAAATTTTTTCAAAGTCCCTTAAAAAATTTTCCAATTTTTGTCCCAATTCTTCCCATTCCCATTGAAACTTTTCAAATCCCTCTCAAAATTGTTGAAATTCTCTTGAAGCTTTTAAAATTCTCTCTAGAATTTTCAAAATCCATGGCCACATGTTTACAATTTCACGTCAAAAAAATGCTAAAATTCCAGTTGAAATGTTTTCAAAGTCCCTTAAAAATTTTCCAATTTTTGTCCCAATTCTTCCCATTCCCATTGAAACTTTTCAAATCCCTCTCAAAATTGTTGAAATTCTCTTGAAGCTTTTAAATTCTCTCTAGAATTTTCAAAATCCATGTCCACATGTTTACAATTTCACGTCAAAAAATGGCTAAAATTCCAGTTGAAATTTTTTCAAAGTCCCTTAAAAAATTTCCAATTTTTGTCCCAATTCTTCCCATTCCCATTGAAACTTTTCAAATCCCTCTCAAAATTGTTGAAATTCTGTTGAAGCTTTTAAAATTCTCTCTAGAATTTTCAAAATCCACTTCAACATGTTTACAATTTCACATCAAAAAATTGCTAAAATTCCAGTTGAAATTTTTTCAAAGTCCCTTAAAAATTTTCCAATTTTTGTCCCAATTCTTCCCATTCCCATTGAAACTTTTCAAATCCCTCTCAAAATTGTTGAAATTCTGTTGAAGCTTTTAAAATTCTCTCTAGAATTTTCAAAATCCATGTCCACATGTTTACAATTTCACGTAAAAAAATGGCTAAAATTCCAGTTGAAATTTTTTCAAAGTCCCTTAAAAATTTTCCAATTTTTGTCCCAATTCTTCCCATTCCCATTGAAACTTTTCAAATCCCTCTCAAAATTGTTGAAATTCTCTTGAAGCTTTTAAAATTCTCTCTAGAATTTTCAAAATCCATGTCCACATGTTTACAATTTCACATAAAAAAATGGCTAAAATTCCAGTTGAAATGTTTTCAAAGTCCCTTAAAAATTTTCTAATTTTTGTCCCAATTCTTCCCATTCCCATTGAAACTTTTCAAATCCCTCTCAAAATTGTTGAAATTCTCTTGAAGCTTTTAAAATTCTCTCTAGAATTTTCAAAATCCATGGCCACATGTTTACAATTTCACGTCAAAAAAATGCTAAAATTCCAGTTGAAATGTTTTCAAAGTCCCTTAAAAATTTTCCAATTTTTGTCCCAATTCTTCCCATTCCCATTGAAACTTTTCAAATCCCTCTCAAAATTGTTGAAATTCTCTTGAAGCTTTTAAATTCTCTCTAGAATTTTCAAAATCCATGTCCACATGTTTACAATTTCACGTCAAAAAATGGCTAAAATTCCAGTTGAAATTTTTTCAAAGTCCCTTAAAAAATTTCCAATTTTTGTCCCAATTCTTCCCATTCCCATTGAAACTTTTCAAATCCCTCTCAAAATTGTTGAAATTCTGTTGAAGCTTTTAAAATTCTCTCTAGAATTTTCAAAATCCACTTCAACATGTTTACAATTTCACATCAAAAAATTGCTAAAATTCCAGTTGAAATTTTTTCAAAGTCCCTTAAAAATTTTCCAATTTTTGTCCCAATTCTTCCCATTCCCATTGAAACTTTTCAAATCCCTCTCAAAATTGTTGAAATTCTCTTGAAGCTTTTAAAATTCTCTCTAGAATTTTCAAAATCCATGGCCACATGTTTACAATTTCACATAAAAAAATGGCTAAAATTCCAGTTGAAATTTTTTCAAAGTCCCTTAAAAATTTTCCAATTTTTGTCCCAATTCTTCCCATTCCCATTGAAACTTTTCAAATCCCTCTCAAAATTGTTGAAATTCTCTTGAAGCTTTTAAAATTCTCTCTAGAATTTTCAAAATCCATGTCCACATGTTTACAATTTCACATAAAAAAATGGCTAAAATTCCAGTTGAAATGTTTTCAAAGTCCCTTAAAAATTTTCCAATTTTTGTCCCAATTCTTCCCATTCCCATTGAAACTTTTCAAATCCCTCTCAAAATTGTTGAAATTCTGTTGAAGCTTTTAAAATTCTCTCTAGAATTTTCAAAATCCACTTCAACATGTTTACAATTTCACGTCAAAAAATGGCTAAAATTCCAGTTGAAATTTTTTCAAAGTCCCTTAAAAATTTTCCAATTTTTGTCCCAATTCTTCCCATTCCCATTGAAACTTTTCAAATCCCTCTCAAAATTGTTGAAATTCTGTTGAAGCTTTTAAAATTCTCTCTAGAATTTTCAAAATCCATGGCCACATGTTTACAATTTCACGTCAAAAAATGGCTAAAATTCCAGTTGAAATTTTTTCAAAGTCCCTTCAAAATTTTCCAATTTTTGTCCCAATTCTTCCCATTCCCATTGAAACTTTTCAAATCCCTCTCAAAATTGTTGAAATTCTCTTGAAGCTTTTAAATTCTCTCTAGAATTTTCAAAATCCATGTCCACATGTTTACAATTTCACGTCAAAAAATGGCTAAAATTCCAGTTGAAATTTTTTCAAAGTCCCTTAAAAAATTTCCAATTTTTGTCCCAATTCTTCCCATTCCCATTGAAACTTTTCAAATCCCTCTCAAAATTGTTGAAATTCTGTTGAAGCTTTTAAAATTCTCTCTAGAATTTTCAAAATCCACTTCAACATGTTTACAATTTCACATCAAAAAATTGCTAAAATTCCAGTTGAAATTTTTTCAAAGTCCCTTAAAAATTTTCCAATTTTTGTCCCAATTCTTCCCATTCCCATTGAAACTTTTCAAATCCCTCTCAAAATTGTTGAAATTCTGTTGAAGCTTTTAAAATTCTCTCTAGAATTTTCAAAATCCATGGCCACATGTTTACAATTTCACATAAAAAAATGGCTAAAATTCCAGTTGAAATTTTTTCAAAGTCCCTTAAAAATTTTCCAATTTTTGTCCCAATTCTTCCCATTCCCATTGAAACTTTTCAAATCCCTCTCAAAATTGTTGAAATTCTCTTGAAGCTTTTAAAATTCTCTCTAGAATTTTCAAAATCCATGTCCACATGTTTACAATTTCACATAAAAAAATGGCTAAAATTCCAGTTGAAATGTTTTCAAAGTCCCTTAAAAATTTTCCAATTTTTGTCCCAATTCTTCCCATTCCCATTGAAACTTTTCAAATCCCTCTCAAAATTGTTGAAATTCTGTTGAAGCTTTTAAAATTCTCTCTAGAATTTTCAAAATCCACTTCAACATGTTTACAATTTCACGTCAAAAAATGGCTAAAATTCCAGTTGAAATTTTTTCAAAGTCCCTTAAAAATTTTCCAATTTTTGTCCCAATTCTTCCCATTCCCATTGAAACTTTTCAAATCCCTCTCAAAATTGTTGAAATTCTCTTGAAGCTTTTAAAATTCTCTCTAGAATTTTCAAAATCCATGGCCACATGTTTACAATTTCACGTCAAAAAAATGCTAAAATTCCAGTTGAAATGTTTTCAAAGTCCCTTAAAAATTTTCCAATTTTTGTCCCAATTCTTCCCATTCCCATTGAAACTTTTCAAATCCCTCTCAAAATTGTTGAAATTCTGTTGAAGCTTTTAAAATTCTCTCTAGAATTTTCAAAATCCATGTCCACATGTTTACAATTTCACGTAAAAAAATGGCTAAAATTCCAGTTGAAATTTTTTCAAAGTCCCTTAAAAATTTTCCAATTTTTGTCCCAATTCTTCCCATTCCCATTGAAACTTTTCAAATCCCTCTCAAAATTGTTGAAATTCTGTTGAAGCTTTTAAAATTCTCTCTAGAATTTTCAAAATCCATGTCCACATGTTTACAATTTCACGTCAAAAAATGGCTAAAATTCCAGTTGAAATGTTTTCAAAGTCCCTTAAAAATTTTCTAATTTTTGTCCCAATTCTTCCCATTCCCATTGAAACTTTTCAAATCCCTCTCAAAACTGTTGAAATTCTCTTGAAGCTTTTAAAATTCTCTCTAGAATTTTCAAAATCCATGTCCACATGTTTACAATTTCACGTCAAAAAATGGCTAAAATTCCAGTTGAAATTTTTTCAAAGTCCCTTAAAAATTTTCCAATTTTTGTCCCAATTCTTCCCATTCCCATTGAAACTTTTCAAATCCCTCTCAAAATTGTTGAAATTCTGTTGAAGCTTTTAAAATTCTCTCTAGAATTTTCAAAATTAATGGCCACATGTTTACAATTTCACATAAAAAAATGGCTAAAATTCCAGTGGAAATTTTTTCAAAGTCCCTTAAAAATTTTCCAATTTTTGTCCCAATTCTTCCCATTCCCATTGAAACTTTTCAAATCCCTCTCAAAATTGTTGAAATTCTCTTGAAGCTTTTAAAATTCTCTCTAGAATTTTCAAAATCCACTTCAACATGTTTACAATTTCACGTCAAAAAATGGCTAAAATTCCAGTTGAAATTTTTTCAAAGTCCCTTAAAAATTTTCCAATTTTTGTCCCAATTCTTCCCATTCCCATTGAAACTTTTCAAATCCCTCTCAAAATTGTTGAAATTCTCTTGAAGCTTTTAAATTCTCTCTAGAATTTTCAAAATCCATGGCCACATGTTTACAATTTCACGTCAAAAAATGGCTAAAATTCCAGTTGAAATTTTTTCAAAGTCCCTTAAAAATTTTCCAATTTTTGTCCCAATTCTTCCCATTCCCATTGAAACTTTTCAAATCCCTCTCAAAATTGTTGAAATTCTCTTGAAGCTTTTAAAATTCTCTCTAGAATTTTCAAAATCCATGGCCACAGGTTTACAATTTCACGTCAAAAAATGGCTAAAATTCCAGTTGAAATTTTTTCAAAGTCCCTTAAAAATTTTCCAATTTTTGTCCCAATTCTTCCCATTCCCATTGAAACTTTTCAAATCCCTCTCAAAATTGTTGAAATTCTGTTGAAGCTTTTAAAATTCTCTCTAGAATTTTCAAAATCCACTTCAACATGTTTACAATTTCACGTCAAAAAATGGCTAAAATTCCAGTTGAAATTTTTTCAAAGTCCCTTAAAAATTTTCCAATTTTTGTCCCAATTCTTCCCATTCCCATTGAAACTTTTCAAATCCCTCTCAAAATGGTTGAAATTCTCTTGAAGCTTTTAAAATTCTCTCTAGAATTTTCAAAATCCATGTCCACATGTTTACAATTTCACGTCAAAAAATGGCTAAAATTCCAGTTGAAATGTTTTCAAAGTCCCTTAAAAATTTTCCAATTTTTGTCCCAATTCTTCCCATTCCCATTGAAACTTTTCAAATCCCTCTCAAAATTGTTGAAATTCTGTTGAAGCTTTTAAAATTCTCTCTAGAATTTTCAAAATCCATGGCCACATGTTTACAATTTCACGTCAAAAAATGGCTAAAATTCCAGTTGAAATTTTTTCAAAGTCCCTTAAAAATTTTCCAATTTTTGTCCCAATTCTTCCCATTCCCATTGAAACTTTTCAAATCCCTCTCAAAATTGTTGAAATTCTCTTGAAGCTTTTAAAATTCTCTCTAGAATTTTCAAAATCCATGGCCACATGTTTACAATTTCACGTCAAAAAATGGCTAAAATTCCAGTTGAAATTTTTTCAAAGTCCCTTAAAAATTTTCCAATTTTTGTCCCAATTCTTCCCATTCCCATTGAAACTTTTCAAATCCCTCTCAAAATGGTTGAAATTCTCTTGAAGCTCTTAAAATTCTCTCTAGAATTTTCAAAATCCACTTCAACATGTTTACAATTTCACGTCAAAAAATGGCTAAAATTCCAGTTGAAATGTTTTCAAAGTCCCTTAAAAATTTTCCAATTTTTGTCCCAATTCTTCCCATTCCCATTGAAACTTTTCAAATCCCTCTCAAAATTGTTGAAATTCTCTTGAAGCTTTTAAAATTCTCTCTAGAATTTTCAAAATCCATGGCCACATGTTTACAATTTCACATAAAAAAATGGCTAAAATTCCAGTTGAAATGTTTTCAAAGTCCCTTAAAAATTTTCCAATTTTTGTCCCAATTCTTCCCATTCCCATTGAAACTTTTCAAATCCCTCTCAAAATTGTTGAAATTCTCTTGAAGCTTTTAAAATTCTCTCTAGAATTTTCAAAATCCATGTCCACATGTTTACAATTTCACGTCAAAAAATGGCTAAAATTCCAGTTGAAATTTTTTCAAAGTCCCTTAAAAATTTTCCAATTTTTGTCCCAATTCTTCCCATTGAAACTTTTCAAATCCCTCTCAAAATTGTTGAAATTCTCTTGAAGCTTTTAAAATTCTCTCTAGAATTTTCAAAATCCACTTCAACATGTTTACAATTCCACGTCAAAAAAATGCTAAAATTCCAGTTGAAATGTTTTCAAAGTCCCTTAAAAATTTTCCAATTTTTGTCCCAATTCTTCCCATTCCCATTGAAACTTTTCAAATCCCTCTCAAAATTGTTGAAATTCTCTTGAAGCTTTTAAATTCTCTCTAGAATTTTCAAAATCCATGGCCACATGTTTACAATTTCACATCAAAAAAATGCTAAAATTCCAGTTGAAATTTTTTCAAAGTCCCTTAAAAATTTTCCAATTTTTGTCCCAATTCTTCCCATTCCCATTGAAACTTTTCAAATCCCTCTCAAAATTGTTGAAATTCTGTTGAAGCTTTTAAAATTCTCTCTAGAATTTTCAAAATCCATGTCCACATGTTTACAATTTCACAGAAAAAAATGGCTAAAATTCCAGTTGAAATGTTTTCAAAGTCCCTTAAAAATTTTCCAATTTTTGTCCCAATTCTTCCCATTCCCATTGAAACTTTTCAAATCCCCCTCAAAATTGTTGAAATTCTGTTGAAGCTTTTAAAATTCTCTCTAGAATTTTCAAAATCCATGGCCACATGTTTACAATTTCACGTCAAAAAATGGCTAAAATTCCAGTTGAAATTTTTTCAAAGTCCCTTAAAAATTTTCCAATTTTTGTCCCAATTCTTCCCATTCCCATTGAAACTTTTCAAATCCCTCTCAAAATTGTTGAAATTCTCTTGAAGCTTTTAAAATTCTCTCTAGAATTTTCAAAATCCATGGCCACATGTTTACAATTTCACGTCAAAAAATGGCTAAAATTCCAGTTGAAATGTTTTCAAAGTCCCTTAAAAATTTTCCAATTTTTGTCCCAATTCTTCCCATTCCCATTGAAACTTTTCAAATCCCTCTCAAAATTGTTGAAATTCTCTTGAAGCTTTTAAAATTCTCTCTAGAATTTTCAAAATCCATGTCCACATGTTTACAATTTCACATAAAAAAATGGCTAAAATTCCAGTTGAAATGTTTTCAAAGTCCCTTAAAAATTTTCCAATTTTTGTCCCAATTCTTCCCATTCCCATTGAAACTTTTCAAATCCCTCTCAAAATTGTTGAAATTCTGTTGAAGCTTTTAAAATTCTCTCTAGAATTTTCAAAATCCATGGCCACATGTTTACAATTTCACGTCAAAAAATGGCTAAAATTCCAGTTGAAATGTTTTCAAAGTCCCTTAAAAATTTTCCAATTTTTGTCCCAATTCTTCCCATTCCCATTGAAACTTTTCAAATCCCTCTCAAAATGGTTGAAATTCTCTTGAAGCTTTTAAAATTCTCTCTAGAATTTTCAAAATCCACTTCAACATGTTTACAATTTCACGTCAAAAAATGGCTAAAATTCCAGTTGAAATGTTTTCAAAGTCCCTTAAAAATTTTCCAATTTTTGTCCCAATTCTTCCCATTCCCATTGAAACTTTTCAAATCCCTCTCAAAATTGTTGAAATTCTGTTGAAGCTTTTAAAATTCTCTCTAGAATTTTCAAAATCCATGGCCACATGTTTACAATTTCACATAAAAAAATGGCTAAAATTCCAGTTGAAATTTTTTCAAAGTCCCTTAAAAATTTTCCAATTTTTGTCCCAATTCTTCCCATTCCCATTGAAACTTTTCAAATCCCTCTCAAAATTGTTGAAATTCTCTTGAAGCTTTTAAAATTCTCTCTAGAATTTTCAAAATCCATGTCCACATGTTTACAATTTCACATAAAAAAATGGCTAAAATTCCAGTTGAAATTTTTTCAAAGTCCCTTAAAAATTTTCCAATTTTTGTCCCAATTCTTCCCATTCCCATTGAAACTTTTCAAATCCCTCTCAAAATTGTTGAAATTCTGTTGAAGCTTTTAAAATTGTCTCTAGAATTTTCAAAATCCATGTCCACATGTTTACAATTTCACATCAAAAAATGGCTAAAATTCCAGTTGAAATTTTTTCAAAGTCCCTTAAAAATTTTCCAATTTTTGTCCCAATTCTTCCCATTCCCATTGAAACTTTTCAAATCCCTCTCAAAATTGTTGAAATTCTCTTGAAGCTTTTAAAATTCTCTCTAGAATTTTCAAAATCCATGTCCACATGTTTACAATTTCACGTCAAAAAATGGCTAAAATTCCAGTTGAAATTTCTTCAAAGTCCCTTAAAAATTTTCCAATTTTTGTCCCAATTCTTCCCATTCCCATTGAAACTTTTCAAATCCCTCTCAAAATTGTTGAAATTCTCTTGAAGCTTTTAAAATTCTCTCTAGAATTTTCAAAATCCATGGCCACATGTTTACAATTTCACATAAAAAAATGGCTAAAATTCCAGTTGAAATGTTTTCCAAGTCCCTTAAAAATTTTCCAATTTTTGTCCCAATTCTTCCCATTCCCATTGAAACTTTTCAAATCCCTCTCAAAATTGTAGAAATTCTGTTAAAGCTTTTAAAATTCTCTCTAGAATTTTCAAAATCCATGTCCACATGTTTACAATTTCACGTCAAAAAATGGCTAAAATTCCAGTTGAAATTTTTTCAAAGTCCCTTAAAAATTTTCCAATTTTTGTCCCAATTCTTCCCATTCCCATTGAAACTTTTCAAATCCCTCTCAAAATGGTTGAAATTCTCTTGAAGCTTTTAAAATTCTCTCTAGAATTTTCAAAATCCATGTCCACATGTTTACAATTTCACGTCAAAAAATGGCTAAAATTCCAGTTGAAATGTTTTCAAAGTCCCTTAAAAATTTTCCAATTTTTGTCCCAATTCTTCCCATTCCCATTGAAACTTTTCAAATCCCTCTCAAAATTGTTGAAATTCTGTTGAAGCTTTTAAAATTCTCTCTAGAATTTTCAAAATCCACTTCAACATGTTTACAATTTCATGTCAAAAAATGCTAAAATTCCAGTTGAAATTTTTTCAAAGTCCCTTAAAAATTTTCCAATTTTTGTCCCAATTCTTCCCATTCCCATTGAAACTTTTCAAATCCCTCTCAAAATTGTTGAAATTCTCTTGAAGCTTTTAAATTCTCTCTAGAATTTTCAAAATCCATGTCCACATGTTTACAATTTCACGTCAAAAAATGGCTAAAATTCCAGTTGAAATGTTTTCAAAGTCCCTTAAAAATTTTCCAATTTTTGTCCCAATTCTTCCCATTCCCATTGAAACTTTTCAAATCCCTCTCAAAATTGTTGAAATTCTGTTGAAGCTTTTAAAATTCTCTCTAGAATTTTCAAAATCCATGTCCACATGTTTACAATTTCACGTCAAAAAATGGCTAAAATTCCAGTTGAAATGTTTTCAAAGTCCCTTAAAAATTTTCCAATTTTTGTCCCAATTCTTCCCATTCCCATTGAAACTTTTCAAATCCCTCTCAAAATTGTTGAAATTCTGTTGAAGCTTTTAAAATTCTCTCTAGAATTTTCAAAATCCATGGCCACATGTTTACAATTTCACGTCAAAAAATGGCTAAAATTCCAGTTGAAATGTTTTCAAAGTCCCTTAAAAATTTTCCAATTTTTGTCCCAATTCTTCCCATTCCCATTGAAACTTTTCAAATCCCTCTCAAAATTGTTGAAATTCTCTTGAAGCTTTTAAAATTCTCTCTAGAATTTTCAAAATCCATGGCCACATGTTTACAATTTCACGTCAAAAAATGGCTAAAATTCCAGTTGAAATTTTTTCAAAGTCCCTTAAAAATTTTCCAATTTTTGTCCCAATTCTTCCCATTCCCATTGAAACTTTTCAAATCCCTCTCAAAATTGTTGAAATTCTCTTGAAGCTTTTAAAATTCTCTCTAGAATTTTCAAAATCCATGGCCACATGTTTACAATTTCACGTCAAAAAATGGCTAAAATTCCAGTTGAAATTTTTTCAAAGTCCCTTAAAAATTTTCCAATTTTTGTCCCAATTCTTCCCATTCCCATTGAAACTTTTCAAATCCCTCTCAAAATTGTTGAAATTCTCTTGAAGCTTTTAAAATTCTCTCTAGAATTTTCAAAATCCACTTCAACATGTTTACAATTTCACGTCAAAAAATGGCTAAAATTCCAGTTGAAATTTTTTCAAAGTCCCTTAAAAATTTTCCAATTTTTGTCCCAATTCTTCCCATTCCCATTGAAACTTTTCAAATCCCTCTCAAAATTTTTGAAATTCTCTTGAAGCTTTTAAAATTCTCTCTAGAATTTTCAAAATCCATGGCCACATGTTTACAATTTCACGTCAAAAAATGGCTAAAATTCCAGTTGAAATTTTTTCAAAGTCCCCTTCAAAATTTTCCAATTTTTGTCCCAATTCTTCCCATTCCCATTGAAACTTTTCAAATCCCTCTCAAAATTGTTGAAATTCTGTTGAAGCTTTTAAAATTCTCTCTAGAATTTTCAAAATCCATGTCCACATGTTTACAATTTCACATAAAAAAATGGCTAAAATTCCAGTTGAAATTTTTTCAAAGTCCCTTCAAAATTTTCCAATTTTTGTCCCAATTCTTCCCATTCCCATTGAAACCTTTCAAATCCCTCTCAAAATTGTTGAAATTCTCTTGAAGCTTTTAAAATTCTCTCTAGAATTTTCAAAATCCATGTCCACATGTTTACAATTTCACGTCAAAAAATGGCTAAAATTCCAGTTGAAATTTTTTCAAAGTCCCTTAAAAATTTTCCAATTTTTGTCCCAATTCTTCCCATTCCCATTGAAACTTTTCAAATCCCTCTCAAAATTGTTGAAATTCTCTTGAAGCTTTTAAATTCTCTCTAGAATTTTCAAAATCCATGTCCACATGTTTACAATTTCACGTCAAAAAATGGCTAAAATTCCAGTTGAAATTTTTTCAAAGTCCCTTAAAAATTTTCCCATTTTTGTCCCAATTCTTCCCATTCCCATTGAAACTTTTCAAATCCCTCTCAAAATGGTTGAAATTCTCTTGAAGCTTTTAAAATTCTCTCTAGAATTTTCAAAATCCATGTCCACATGTTTACAATTTCACGTCAAAAAATGGCTAAAATTCCAGTTGAAATGTTTTCAAAGTCCCTTAAAAATTTTCCAATTTTTGTCCCAATTCTTCCCATTCCCATTGAAACTTTTCAAATCCCTCTCAAAATTGTTGAAATTCTCTTGAAGCTTTTAAAATTCTCTCTAGAATTTTCAAAATCCATGGCCACATGTTTACAATTTCACGTCAAAAAATGGCTAAAATTCCAGTTGAAATGTTTTCAAAGTCCCTTAAAAATTTTCCAATTTTTGTCCCAATTCTTCCCATTCTCATTGAAACTTTTCAAATCCCTCTCAAAATTGTTGAAATTCTCTTGAAGCTTTTAAAATTCTCTCTAGAATTTTCAAAATCCATGTCCACATGTTTACAATTTCACGTCAAAAAATGGCTAAAATTCCAGTTGAAATTTTTTCCAAGTCCCTTAAAATTTTCCAATTTTTGTCCCAATTCTTCCCATTCCCATTGAAACTTTTCAAATCCCTCTCAAAATTGTTGAAATTCTCTTGAAGCTTTTAAAATTCTCTCTAGAATTTTCAAAATCCATGGCCACATGTTTACAATTTCACGTCAAAAAATGGCTAAAATTCCAGTTGAAATTTTTTCAAAAGTCCCTTAAAAATTCTCCAATTTTTGTCCCAATTCTTCCCATTCCCATTGAAACTTTTCAAATCCCTCTCAAAATTGTTGAAATTCTGTTGAAGCTTTTAAAATTCTCTCTAGAATTTTCAAAATCCATGGCCACATGTTTACAATTTCACGTCAAAAAATGGCTAAAATTCCAGTTGAAATTTTTTCAAAGTCCCTTAAAAATTTTCCAATTTTTGTCCCAATTCTTCCCATTCCCATTGAAACTTTTCAAATCCCTCTCAAAATTGTTGAAATTCACTTGAAGCTTTTAAAATTCTCTCTAGAATTTTCAAAATCCATGTCCACATGTTTACAATTTCACGACAAAAAATGGCTAAAATTCCAGTTGAAATGTTTTCAAAGTCCCTTAAAATTTTTCCAATTTTTGTCCCAATTCTTCCCATTCCCATTGAAACTTTTCAAATCCCTCTCAAAATTGTTGAAATTCTCTTGAAGCTTTTAAAATTCTCTCTAGAATTTTCAAAATCCACTTCAACATGTTTACAATTTCACGTCAAAAAAATGCTAAAATTCCAGTTGAAATTTTTTCAAAGTCCCTTAAAAATTTTCCAATTTTTGTCCCAATTCTTCCCATTCCCATTGAAACTTTTCAAATCCCTCTCAAAATTGTTGAAATTCTCTTGAAGCTTTTAAATTCTCTCTAGAATTTTCAAAATCCATGTCCACATGTTTACAATTTCACGTCAAAAAATGGCTAAAATTCCAGTTGAAATTTTTTCAAAGTCCCTTAAAAATTTTCCAATTTTTGTCCCAATTCTTCCCATTCCCATTGAAACTTTTCAAATCCCTCTCAAAATTGTTGAAATTCTGTTGAAGCTTTTAAAATTCTCTCTAGAATTTTCAAAATCCACTTCAACATGTTTACAATTTCACATAAAAAAATGGCTAAAATTCCAGTTGAAATGTTTTCAAAGTCCCTTAAAAATTTTCCAATTTTTGTCCCAATTCTTCCCATTCCCATTGAAACTTTTCAAATCCCTCTCAAAATTGTTGAAATTCTCTTGAAGCTTTTAAAATTCTCTCTAGAATTTTCAAAATCCACTTCAACATGTTTACAATTTCACGTCAAAAAAATGCTAAAATTCCAGTTGAAATTTTTTCAAAGTCCCTTAAAAATTTTCCAATTTTTGTCCCAATTCTTCCCATTCCCATTGAAACTTTTCAAATCCCTCTCAAAATTGTTGAAATTCTGTTGAAGCTTTTAAAATTCTCTCTAGAATTTTCAAAATCCATGTCCACATGTTTACAATTTCACGTCAAAAAATGGCTAAAATTCCAGTTGAAATTTTTCAAAGTCCCTTAAAAATTTTCCAATTTTTGTCCCAATTCTTCCCATTCCCATTGAAACTTTTCAAATCCCTCTCAAAATTGTTGAAATTCTCTTGAAGCTTTTAAAATTCTCTCTAGAATTTTCAAAATCCATGGCCACATGTTTACAATTTCACGTCAAAAAATGGCTAAAATTCCAGTTGAAATTTTTTCAAAGTCCCTTAAAAATTTTCCAATTTTTGTCCCAATTCTTCCCATTCCCATTGAAACTTTTCAAATCCCTCTCAAAATTGTTGAAATTCTCTTGAAGCTTTTAAATTCTCTCTAGAATTTTCAAAATCCATGTCACATGTTTACAATTTCACGTCAAAAAATGGCTAAAATTCCAGTTGAAATGTTTTCAAAGTCCCTTCAAAATTTTCCAATTTTTGTCCCAATTCTTCCCATTCCCATTGAAACTTTTCAAATCCCTCTCAAAATGGTTGAAATTCTCTTGAAGCTTTTAAAATTCTCTCTAGAATTTTCAAAATCCACTTCAACATGTTTACAATTTCACGTCAAAAAAATGCTAAAATTCCAGTTGAAATTTTTTCAAAGTCCCTTAAAAATTTTCCAATTTTTGTCCCAATTCTTCCCATTCCCATTGAAACTTTTCAAATCCCTCTCAAAATTGTTGAAATTCTCTTGAAGCTTTTAAATTCTCTCTAGAATTTTCAAAATCCATGTCCACATGTTTACAATTTCACGTCAAAAAATGGCTAAAATTCCAGTTGAAATTTTTTCAAAGTCCCTTAAAAATTTTCCAATTTTTGTCCCAATTCTTCCCATTCCCATTGAAACTTTTCAAATCCCTCTCAAAATTGTTGAAATTCTCTTGAAGCTTTTAAATTCTCTCTAGAATTTTCAAAATCCATGTCCACATGTTTACAATTTCACGTCAAAAAATGGCTAAAATTCCAGTTGAAATTTTTTCAAAGTCCCTTCAAAATTTTCCAATTTTTGTCCCAATTCTTCCCATTCCCATTGAAACTTTTCAAATCCCTCTCAAAATTGTTGAAATTCTCTTGAAGCTTTTAAATTCTCTCTAGAATTTTCAAAATCCATGTCCACATGTTTACAATTTCACGTCAAAAAATGGCTAAAATTCCAGTTGAAATTTTTTCAAAGTCCCTTAAAAATTTTCCAATTTTTGTCCCAATTCTTCCCATTCCCATTGAAACTTTTCAAATCCCTCTCAAAATTGTTGAAATTCTCTTGAAGCTTTTAAAATTCTCTCTAGAATTTTCAAAATCCATGTCCACATGTTTACAATTTCACGTCAAAAAATGGCTAAAATTCCAGTTGAAATTTTTTCAAAGTCCCTTAAAAATTTTCCCATTTTTGTCCCAATTCTTCCCATTCCCATTGAAACTTTTCAAATCCCTCTCAAAATTGTTGAAATTCTGTTGAAGCTTTTAAAATTCTCTCTAGAATTTTCAAAATCCACTTCAACATGTTTACAATTTCACATAAAAAAATGGCTAAAATTCCAGTTGAAATGTTTTCAAAGTCCCTTAAAAATTTTCCAATTTTTGTCCCAATTCTTCCCATTCCCATTGAAACTTTTCAAATCCCTCTCAAAATTGTTGAAATTCTCTTGAAGCTTTTAAATTCTCTCTAGAATTTTCAAAATCCATGTCCACATGTTTACAATTTCACGTCAAAAAATGGCTAAAATTCCAGTTGAAATTTTTTCAAAGTCCCTTAAAAATTTTCCAATTTTTGTCCCAATTCTTCCCATTCCCATTGAAACTTTTCAAATCCCTCTCAAAATTGTTGAAATTCTGTTGAAGCTTTTAAAATTCTCTCTAGAATTTTCAAAATCCATGTCCACATGTTTACAATTTCACGTCAAAAAATGGCTAAAATTCCAGTTGAAATTTTTTCAAAGTCCCTTAAAAATTTTCCAATTTTTGTCCCAATTCTTCCCATTCCCATTGAAACTTTTCAAATCCCTCTCAAAATTGTTGAAATTCTCTTGAAGCTTTTAAATTCTCTCTAGAATTTTCAAAATCCATGTCCACATGTTTACAATTTCACGTCAAAAAATGGCTAAAATTCCAGTTGAAATTTTTTCAAAGTCCCTTAAAAATTTTCCAATTTTTGTCCCAATTCTTCCCATTCCCATTGAAACTTTTCAAATCCCTCTCAAAATTGTTGAAATTCTGTTGAAGCTTTTAAAATTCTCTCTAGAATTTTCAAAATCCATGTCCACATGTTTACAATTTCACGTCAAAAAATGGCTAAAATTCCAGTTGAAATTTTTTCAAAGTCCCTTAAAAATTTTCCAATTTTTGTCCCAATTCTTCCCATTCCCATTGAAACTTTTCAAATCCCTCTCAAAATTGTTGAAATTCTCTTGAAGCTTTTAAAATTCTCTCTAGAATTTTCAAAATCCATGGCCACATGTTTACAATTTCACGTCAAAAAATGGCTAAAATTCCAGTTGAAAATGTTTTCAAAGTCCCTTAAAAATTTTCCAATTTTTGTCCCAATTCTTCCCATTCCCATTGAAACTTTTCAAATCCCTCTCAAAATTGTTGAAATTCTCTTGAAGCTTTTAAATTCTCTCTAGAATTTTCAAAATCCATGTCCACATGTTTACAATTTCACGTCAAAAAATGGCTAAAATTCCAGTTGAAATTTTTTCAAAGTCCCTTAAAAATTTTCCAATTTTTGTCCCAATTCTTCCCATTCCCATTGAAACTTTTCAAATCCCTCTCAAAATTGTTGAAATTCTCTTGAAGCTTTTAAAATTCTCTCTAGAATTTTCAAAATCCATGTCCACATGGTTTACAATTTCACGTCAAAAAATGGCTAAAATTCCAGTTGAAATTTTTTCAAAGTCCCTTAAAAATTTTCCAATTTTTGTCCCAATTCTTCCCATTCCCATTGAAACTTTTCAAATCCCTCTCAAAATTGTTGAAATTCTCTTGAAGCTTTTAAAATTCTCTCTAGAATTTTCAAAATCCATGGCCACATGTTTACAATTTCACGTCAAAAAATGGCTAAAATTCCAGTTGAAATGTTTTCAAAGTCCCTTAAAAATTTTCCAATTTTTGTCCCAATTCTTCCCATTCCCATTGAAACTTTTCAAATCCCTCTCAAAATTGTTGAAATTCTCTTGAAGCTTTTAAAATTCTCTCTAGAATTTTCAAAATCCATGTCCACATGTTTACAATTTCACGTCAAAAAATGGCTAAAATTCCAGTTGAAATTTTTTCAAAGTCCCTTAAAAATTTTCCAATTTTTGTCCCAATTCTTCCCATTCCCATTGAAACTTTTCAAATCCCTCTCAAAATTGTTGAAATTCTCTTGAAGCTTTTAAAATTCTCTCTAGAATTTTCAAATCCATGGCCACATGTTTACAATTTCACGTCAAAAAATGGCTAAAATTCCAGTTGAAATGTTTTCAAAGTCCCTTAAAAATTCTCCAATTTTTGTCCCAATTCTTCCCATTCCCATTGAAACTTTTCAAATCCCTCTCAAAATTGTTGAAATTCTCTTGAAGCTTTTAAAATTCTCTCTAGAATTTTCAAAATCCATGTCCACATGTTTACAATTTCACGTCAAAAAATGGCTAAAATTCCAGTTGAAATTTTTTCAAAGTCCCTTAAAAATTTTCCAATTTTTGTCCCAATTCTTCCCATTATACTCAGTTCTCATTATTCTCTTGAAGCTTTTAAAATTCTCTCTAGAATTTTCAAAATCCATGTCCACATGTTTACAATTTCACGTCAAAAAATGGCTAAAATTCCAGTTGAAATTTTTTCAAAGTCCCTTAAAAATTCTCCAATTTTTGTCCCATTCTTCCCATTCCCATTGAAACTTTTCAAATCCCTCTCAAAATTGTTGAAATTCTCTTGAAGCTTTTAAAATTCTCTCTAGAATTTTCAAAATCCATGGCCACATGTTTACAATTTCACGTCAAAAAATGGCTAAAATTCCAGTTGAAATTTTTTCAAAGTCCCTTAAAAATTTTCCAATTTTTGTCCCAATTCTTCCCATT
>NW_028115973.1:0-74098 GCF_964273445.1 Streptopelia decaocto
TGTCCACATGTTTACAATTTCACGTCAAAAAATGGCTAAAATTCCAGTTGAAATTTTTTCAAAGTCCCTTAAAAATTTTCCAATTTTTGTCCCAATTCTTCCCATTCCCATTGAAACTTTTCAAATCCCTCTCAAAATTGTTGAAATTCTGTTGAAGCTTTTAAAATTCTCTCTAGAATTTTCAAAATCCACTTCAACATGTTTACAATTTCACGTCAAAAAATGGCTAAAATTCCAGTTGAAATTTTTTCAAAGTCCCTTAAAAATTTTCCAATTTTTGTCCCAATTCTTCCCATTCCCATTGAAACTTTTCAAATCCCTCTCAAAATTGTTGAAATTCTGTTGAAGCTTTTAAAATTCTCTCTAGAATTTTCAAAATCCATGCCCACATGTTTACAATTTCACGTCAAAAAATTGCTAAAATTCCAGTTGAAATTTTTTCAAAGTCCCTTAAAAATTTTCCAATTTTTGTCCCAATTCTTCCCATTCCCATTGAAACTTTTCAAATCCCTCTCAAAATTGTTGAAATTCTCTTGAAGCTTTTAAAATTCTCTCTAGAATTTTCAAAATCCATGGCCACATGTTTACAATTTCACGTCAAAAAATGGCTAAAATTCCAGTTGAAATTTTTTCAAAGTCCCTTAAAAATTTTCCAATTTTTGTCCCAATTCTTCCCATTCCCATTGAAACTTTTCAAATCCCTCTCAAAATTGTTGAAATTCTCTTGAAGCTTTTAAAATTCTCTCTAGAATTTTCGAAATCCATGTCCACATGTTTACAATTTCACATCAAAAAATGGCTAAAATTCCAGTTGAAATTTTTTCAAAGTCCCTTAAAAATTTTCCAATTTTTGTCCCAATTCTTCCCATTCCCATTGAAACTTTTCAAATCCCTCTCAAAATTGTTGAAATTCTCTTGAAGCTTTTAAAATTCTCTCTAGAATTTTCAAAATCCATGGCCAAATGTTTACAATTTCACGTCAAAAAATGGCTAAAATTCCAGTTGAAATTTTTTCAAAGTCCCTTAAAAATTTTCCAATTTTTGTCCCAATTCTTCCCATTCCCATTGAAACTTTTCAAATCCCTCTCAAAATTGTTGAAATTCTGTTGAAGCTTTTAAAATTCTCTCTAGAATTTTCAAAATCCACTTCAACATGTTTACAATTTCACGTCAAAAAATGGCTAAAATTCCAGTTGAAATTTTTTCAAAGTCCCTTAAAAATTTTCCAATTTTTGTCCCAATTCTTCCCATTCCCATTGAAACTTTTCAAATCCCTCTCAAAATTGTTGAAATTCTCTTGAAGCTTTTAAAATTCTCTCTAGAATTTTCAAAATCCATGTCCACATGTTTACAATTTCACGTCAAAAAATGGCTAAAATTCCAGTTGAAATTTTTTCAAAGTCCCTTAAAAATTTTCCAATTTTTGTCCCAATTCTTCCCATTCCCATTGAAACTTTTCAAATCCCTCTCAAAATTGTTGAAATTCTCTTGAAGCTTTTAAAATTCTCTCTAGAATTTTCAAAATCCATGTCCACATGTTTACAATTTCACGTCAAAAAATGGCTAAAATTCCAGTTGAAATTTTTTCAAAGTCCCTTAAAAATTTTCCAATTTTTGTCCCAATTCTTCCCATTCCCATTGAAACTTTTCAAATCCCTCTCAAAATTGTTGAAATTCTCTTGAAGCTTTTAAAATTCTCTCTAGAATTTTCAAAATCCATGTCCACATGTTTACAATTTCACGTCAAAAAATGGCTAAAATTCCAGTTGAAATTTTTTCAAAGTCCCTTAAAAATTTTCCAATTTTTGTCCCAATTCTTCCCATTCCCATTGAAACTTTTCAAATCCCTCTCAAAATTGTTGAAATTCTCTTGAAGCTTTTAAAATTCTCTCTAGAATTTTCAAAATCCATGTCCACATGTTTACAATTTCACATCAAAAAATGGCTAAAATTCCAGTTGAAATTTTTTCAAAGTCCCTTAAAAATTTTCCAATTTTTGTCCCAATTCTTCCCATTCCCATTGAAACTTTTCAAATCCCTCTCCAAATTGTTGAAATTCTCTTGAAGCTTTTAAAATTCTCTCTAGAATTTTCAAAATCCATGTCCACATGTTTACAATTTCACGTCAAAAAATGGCTAAAATTCCAGTTGAAATTTTTTCAAAGTCCCTTAAAAATTTTCCAATTTTTGTCCCAATTCTTCCCATTCCCATTGAAACTTTTCAAATCCCTCTCAAAATTGTTGAAATTCTGTTGAAGCTTTTAAAATTCTCTCTAGAATTTTCAAAATCCACTTCAACATGTTTACAATTTCACGTCAAAAAATGGCTAAAATTCCAGTTGAAATTTTTTCAAAGTCCCTTAAAAATTTTCCAATTTTTGTCCCAATTCTTCCCATTCCCATTGAAACTTTTCAAATCCCTCTCAAAATTGTTGAAATTCTCTTGAAGCTTTTAAAATTCTCTCTAGAATTTTCAAAATCCATGTCCACATGTTTACAATTTCACGTCAAAAAATGGCTAAAATTCCAGTTGAATTTTTTTCAAAGTCCCTTAAAAATTTTCCAATTTTTGTCCCTATTCTTCCCATTCCCATTGAAACTTTTCAAATCCCTCTCAAAATTGTTGAAATTCTGTTGAAGCTTTTAAAATTCTCTCTAGAATTTTCAAAATCCACTTCAACATGTTTACAATTTCACGTCAAAAAATGGCTAAAATTCCAGTTGAAATTTTTTCAAAGTCCCTTAAAAGTTTTCCAATTTTTGTCCCAATTCTTCCCATTCCCATTGAAACTTTTCAAATCCCTCTCAAAATTGTTGAAATTCTCTTGAAGCTTTTAAAATTCTCTCTAGAATTTTCAAAATCCATGTCCACATGTTTACAATTTCACGTCAAAAAATGGCTAAAATTCCAGTTGAAATTTTTTCAAAGTCCCTTAAAAATTTTCCAATTTTTGTCCCAATTCTTCCCATTCCCATTGAAACTTTTCAAATCCCTCTCAAAATTGTTGAAATTCTGTTGAAGCTTTTAAAATTCTCTCTAGAATTTTCGAAATCCATGTCCACATGTTTACAATTTCACATCAAAAAATGGCTAAAATTCCAGTTGAAATTTTTTCAAAGTCCCTTAAAAATTTTCCAATTTTTGTCCCAATTCTTCCCATTCCCATTGAAACTTTTCAAATCCCTCTCAAAATTGTTGAAATTCTCTTGAAGCTTTTAAAATTCTCTCTAGAATTTTCAAAATCCATGTCCACATGTTTACAATTTCACGTCAAAAAATGGCTAAAATTCCAGTTGAAATTTTTTCAAAGTCCCTTCAAAATTTTCCAATTTTTGTCCCAATTCTTCCCATTCCCATTGAAACTTTTCAAATCCCTCTCAAAATTGTTGAAATTCTGTTGAAGCTTTTAAAATTCTCTCTAGAATTTTCGAAATCCATGTCCACATGTTTACAATTTCACATCAAAAAATGGCTAAAATTCCAGTTGAAATTTTTTCAAAGTCCCTTAAAAATTTTCCAATTTTTGTCCCAATTCTTCCCATTCCCATTGAAACTTTTCAAATCCCTCTCAAAATTGTTGAAATTCTCTTGAAGCTTTTAAAATTCTCTCTAGAATTTTCAAAATCCATGTCCACATGTTTACAATTTCACGTCAAAAAATGGCTAAAATTCCAGTTGAAATTTTTTCAAAGTCCCTTAAAAATTTTCCAATTTTTGTCCCAATTCTTCCCATTCCCATTGAAACTTTTCAAATCCCTCTCAAAATTGTTGAAATTCTCTTGAAGCTTTTAAAATTCTCTCTAGAATTTTCAAAATCCATGTCCACATGTTTACAATTTCACATCAAAAAATGGCTAAAATTCCAGTTGAAATTTTTTCAAAGTCCCTTAAAAATTTTCCAATTTTTGTCCCAATTCTTCCCATTCCCATTGAAACTTTTCAAATCCCTCTCCAAATTGTTGAAATTCTCTTGAAGCTTTTAAAATTCTCTCTAGAATTTTCAAAATCCATGTCCACATGTTTACAATTTCACGTCAAAAAATGGCTAAAATTCCAGTTGAAATTTTTTCAAAGTCCCTTAAAAATTTTCCAATTTTTGTCCCAATTCTTCCCATTCCCATTGAAACTTTTCAAATCCCTCTCAAAATTGTTGAAATTCTGTTGAAGCTTTTAAAATTCTCTCTAGAATTTTCAAAATCCACTTCAACATGTTTACAATTTCACGTCAAAAAATGGCTAAAATTCCAGTTGAAATTTTTTCAAAGTCCCTTAAAAATTTTCCAATTTTTGTCCCAATTCTTCCCATTCCCATTGAAACTTTTCAAATCCCTCTCAAAATTGTTGAAATTCTCTTGAAGCTTTTAAAATTCTCTCTAGAATTTTCAAAATCCATGTCCACATGTTTACAATTTCACGTCAAAAAATGGCTAAAATTCCAGTTGAAATTTTTCAAAGTCCCTTAAAAATTTTCCAATTTTTGTCCCAATTCTTCCCATTCCCATTGAAACTTTTCAAATCCCTCTCAAAATTGTTGAAATTCTCTTGAAGCTTTTAAAATTCTCTCTAGAATTTTCAAAATCCACTTCAACATGTTTACAATTTCACGTCAAAAAATGGCTAAAATTCCAGTTGAAATTTTTTCAAAGTCCCTTAAAAGTTTTCCAATTTTTGTCCCAATTCTTCCCATTCCCATTGAAACTTTTCAAATCCCTCTCAAAATTGTTGAAATTCTCTTGAAGCTTTTAAAATTCTCTCTAGAATTTTCAAAATCCATGTCCACATGTTTACAATTTCACGTCAAAAAATGGCTAAAATTCCAGTTGAAATTTTTTCAAAGTCCCTTAAAAATTTTCCAATTTTTGTCCCAATTCTTCCCATTCCCATTGAAACTTTTCAAATCCCTCTCAAAATTGTTGAAATTCTGTTGAAGCTTTTAAAATTCTCTCTAGAATTTTCGAAATCCATGTCCACATGTTTACAATTTCACATCAAAAAATGGCTAAAATTCCAGTTGAAATTTTTTCAAAGTCCCTAAAAATTTTCCAATTTTTGTCCCAATTCTTCCCATTCCCATTGAAACTTTTCAAATCCCTCTCAAAATTGTTGAAATTCTCTTGAAGCTTTTAAAATTCTCTCTAGAATTTTCAAAATCCATGTCCACATGTTTACAATTTCACGTCAAAAATGGCTAAAATTCCAGTTGAAATTTTTTCAAAGTCCCTTCAAAATTTTCCAATTTTTGTCCCAATTCTTCCCATTCCCATTGAAACTTTTCAAATCCTCTCAAAATTGTTGAAATTCTCTTGAAGCTTTTAAAATTCTCTCTAGAATTTTCAAAATCCATGGCCACATGTTTACAATTTCACGTCAAAAAATGGCTAAAATTCCAGTTGAAATTTTTTCAAAGTCCCTTAAAAATTTTCCAATTTTTGTCCCAATTCTTCCCATTCCCATTGAAACTTTTCAAATCCCTCTCAAAATTGTTGAAATTCTCTTGAAGCTTTTAAAATTCTCTCTAGAATTTTCAAAATCCATGCCCACATGTTTACAATTTCACGTCAAAAAATTGCTAAAATTCCAGTTGAAATTTTTTCAAAGTCCCTTAAAAATTTTCCAATTTTTGTCCCAATTCTTCCCATTCCCATTGAAACTTTTCAAATCCCTCTCAAAATTGTTGAAATTCTGTTGAAGCTTTTAAAATTCTCTCTAGAATTTTCAAAATCCATGGCCACATGTTTACAATTTCACGTCAAAAAATGGCTAAAATTCCAGTTGAAATTTTTTCAAAGTCCCTTAAAAATTTTCCAATTTTTGTCCCAATTCTTCCCATTCCCATTGAAACTTTTCAAATCCCTCTCAAAATTGTTGAAATTCTCTTGAAGCTTTTAAAATTCTCTCTAGAATTTTCGAAATCCATGTCCACATGTTTACAATTTCACATCAAAAAATGGCTAAAATTCCAGTTGAAATTTTTTCAAAGTCCCTTAAAAATTTTCCAATTTTTGTCCCAATTCTTCCCATTCCCATTGAAACTTTTCAAATCCCTCTCAAAATTGTTGAAATTCTGTTGAAGCTTTTAAAATTCTCTCTAGAATTTTCAAAATCCATGGCCACATGTTTACAATTTCACGTCAAAAAATGGCTAAAATTCCAGTTGAAATTTTTTCAAAGTCCCTTAAAAATTTTCCAATTTTTGTCCCAATTCTTCCCATTCCCATTGAAACTTTTCAAATCCCTCTCAAAATTGTTGAAATTCTGTTGAAGCTTTTAAAATTCTCTCTAGAATTTTCAAAATCCACTTCAACATGTTTACAATTTCACGTCAAAAAATGGCTAAAATTCCAGTTGAAATTTTTTCAAAGTCCCTTAAAAATTTTCCAATTTTTGTCCCAATTCTTCCCATTCCCATTGAAACTTTTCAAATCCCTCTCAAAATTGTTGAAATTCTCTTGAAGCTTTTAAAATTCTCTCTAGAATTTTCAAAATCCATGTCCACATGTTTACAATTTCACGTCAAAAAATGGCTAAAATTCCAGTTGAAATTTTTTCAAAGTCCCTTAAAAATTTTCCAATTTTTGTCCCAATTCTTCCCATTCCCATTGAAACTTTTCAAATCCCTCTCAAAATTGTTGAAATTCTCTTGAAGCTTTTAAAATTCTCTCTAGAATTTTCAAAATCCATGGCCACATGTTTACAATTTCATGTCAAAAAATTGCTAAAATTCCACTTGAAATTTTTTCAAAGTCCCTTAAAAATTTTCTAATTTTTGTTCCAATTCTTCCCATTCCCATTGAAACTTTTCAAATCCCTCTCAAAATTGTTGAAATTCTCTTGAAGCTTTTAAAATTCTCTCTAGAATTTTCAAAATCCATGTCCACATGTTTACAATTTCACGTCAAAAAATGGCTAAAATTCCAGTTGAAATTTTTTCAAAGTCCCTTAAAAATTTTCCAATTTTTGTCCCAATTCTTCCCATTCCCATTGAAACTTTTCAAATCCCTCTCAAAATTGTTGAAATTCTCTTGAAGCTTTTAAAATTCTCTCTAGAATTTTCAAAATCCATGTCCACATGTTTACAATTTCACATCAAAAAATGGCTAAAATTCCAGTTGAAATTTTTTCAAAGTCCCTTAAAAATTTTCCAATTTTTGTCCCAATTCTTCCCATTCCCATTGAAACTTTTCAAATCCCTCTCAAAATTGTTGAAATTCTCTTGAAGCTTTAAAAATTCTCTCTAGAATTTTCAAAATCCATGTCCACATGTTTACAATTTCACGTCAAAAAATGGCTAAAATTCCAGTTGAAATTTTTTCAAAGTCCCTTACAAATTTTCCAATTTTTGTCCCAATTCTTCCCATTCCCATTGAAACTTTTCAAATCCCTCTCAAAATTGTTGAAATTCTGTTGAAGCTTTTAAAATTCTCTCTAGAATTTTCAAAATCCATGTCCACATGTTTACAATTTCACGTCAAAAAATGGCTAAAATTCCAGTTGAAATTTTTTCAAAGTCCCTTAAAAATTTTCCAATTTTTGTCCCAATTCTTCCCATTCCCATTGAAACTTTTCAAATCCCTCTCAAAATTGTTGAAATTCTCTTGAAGCTTTTAAAATTCTCTCTAGAATTTTCAAAATCCATGGCCACATGTTTACAATTTCACGTCAAAAAATGGCTAAAATTCCAGTTGAAATTTTTTCAAAGTCCCTTCAAAATTTTCCAATTTTTGTCCCAATTCTTCCCATTCCCATTGAAACTTTTCAAATCCCTCTCAAAATTGTTGAAATTCTGTTGAAGCTTTTAAAATTCTCTCTAGAATTTTCAAAATCCACTTCAACATGTTTACAATTTCACGTCAAAAAATGGCTAAAATTCCAGTTGAAATTTTTTCAAAGTCCCTTAAAAGTTTTCCAATTTTTGTCCCAATTCTTCCCATTCCCATTGAAACTTTTCAAATCCCTCTCAAAATTGTTGAAATTCTGTTGAAGCTTTTAAAATTCTCTCTAGAATTTTCAAAATCCATGGCCACATGTTTACAATTTCACGTCAAAAAATGGCTAAAATTCCAGTTGAAATTTTTTCAAAGTCCCTTAAAAATGTTCCAATTTTTGTCCCAATTCTTCCCATTCCCATTGAAACTTTTCAAATCCCTCTCAAAATTGTTGAAATTCTCTTGAAGCTTTTAAAATTCTCTCTAGAATTTTCAAAATCCATGTCCACATGTTTACAATTTCACATCAAAAAATGGCTAAAATTCCAGTTGAAATTTTTTCAAAGTCCCTGAAAAATTTTCCAATTTTTGTCCCAATTCTTCCCATTCCCATTGAAACTTTTCAAATCCCTCTCAAAATTGTTGAAATTCTCTTGAAGCTTTTAAAATTCTCTCTAGAATTTTCCAAATCCATGGCCACATGTTTACAATTTCACGTCAAAAAATGGCTAAAATTCCAGTTGAAATTTTTTCAAAGTCCCTTAAAAATTTTCCAATTTTTGTCCCAATTCTTCCCATTCCCATTGAAACTTTTCAAATCCCTCTCAAAATTGTTGAAATTCTCTTGAAGCTTTTAAAATTCTCTCTAGAATTTTCAAAATCCATGTCCACATGTTTACAATTTCACGTCAAAAAATGGCTAAAATTCCAGTTGAAATTTTTTCAAAGTCCCTTCAAAATTTTCCAATTTTTGTCCCAATTCTTCCCATTCCCATTGAAACTTTTCATATCCCTCTCAAAATTGTTGAAATTCTCTTGAAGCTTTTAAAATTCTCTCTAGAATTTTCAAAATCCATGGCCACATGTTTACAATTTCACGTCAAAAAATGGCTAAAATTCCAGTTGAAATTTTTTCAAAGTCCCTTAAAAATTTTCCAATTTTGGTCCCAATTCTTCCCATTCCCATTGAAACTTTTCAAATCCCTCTCAAAATTGTTGAAATTCTCTTGAAGCTTTTAAAATTCTCTCTAGAATTTTCAAAATCCATGTCCACATGTTTACAATTTCACGTCAAAAAATGGCTAAAATTCCAGTTGAAATTTTTTCAAAGTCCCTTAAAAATTTTCCAATTTTTGTCCCAATTCTTCCCATTCCCATTGAAACTTTTCAAATCCCTCTCAAAATTGTTGAAATTCTCTTGAAGCTTTTAAAATTCTCTCTAGAATTTTCAAAATCCATGTCCACATGTTTACAATTTCACGTCAAAAAATGGCTAAAATTCCAGTTGAAATTTTTTCAAAGTCCCTTAAAAATTTTCCAATTTTTGTCCCAATTCTTCCCATTCCCATTGAAACTTTTCAAATCCCTCTCAAAATTGTTGAAATTCTCTTGAAGCTTTTAAAATTCTCTCTAGAATTTTCAAAATCCATGTCCACATGTTTACAATTTCACGTCAAAAAATGGCTAAAATTCCAGTTGAAATTTTTTCAAAGTCCCTTAAAAATTTTCCAATTTTTGTCCCAATTCTTCCCATTCCCATTGAAACTTTTCAAATCCCTCTCAAAATTGTTGAAATTCTGTTGAAGCTTTTAAAATTCTCTCTAGAATTTTCAAAATCCACTTCAACATGTTTACAATTTCACGTCAAAAAATGGCTAAAATTCCAGTTGAAATTTTTTCAAAGTCCCTTAAAAGTTTTCCAATTTTTGTCCCAATTCTTCCCATTCCCATTGAAACTTTTCAAATCCCTCTCAAAATTGTTGAAATTCTCTTGAAGCTTTTAAAATTCTCTCTAGAATTTTCAAAATCCATGTCCACATGTTTACAATTTCACGTCAAAAAATGGCTAAAATTCCAGTTGAAATTTTTTCAAAGTCCCTTAAAAATTTTCCAATTTTTGTCCCAATTCTTCCCATTCCCATTGAAACTTTTCAAATCCCTCTCAAAATTGTTGAAATTCTCTTGAAGCTTTTAAAATTCTCTCTAGAATTTTCGAAATCCATGTCCACATGTTTACAATTTCACATCAAAAAATGGCTAAAATTCCAGTTGAAATTTTTTCAAAGTCCCTGAAAAATTTTCCAATTTTTGTCCCAATTCTTCCCATTCCCATTGAAACTTTTCAAATCCCTCTCAAAATTGTTGAAATTCTCTTGAAGCTTTTAAAATTCTCTCTAGAATTTTCAAAATCCATGGCCACATGTTTACAATTTCACGTCAAAAAATGGCTAAAATTCCAGTTGAAATTTTTTCAAAGTCCCTTCAAAATTTTCCAATTTTTGTCCCAATTCTTCCCATTCCCATTGAAACTTTTCAAATCCCTCTCAAAATTGTTGAAATTCTCTTGAAGCTTTTAAAATTCTCTCTAGAATTTTCAAAATCCATGGCCACATGTTTACAATTTCACGTCAAAAAATGGCTAAAATTCCAGTTGAAATTTTTTCAAAGTCCCTTCAAAATTTTCCAATTTTTGTCCCAATTCTTCCCATTCCCATTGAAACTTTTCAAATCCCTCTCAAAATTGTTGAAATTCTGTTGAAGCTTTTAAAATTCTCTCTAGAATTTTCAAAATCCATGGCCACATGTTTACAATTTCACGTCAAAAAATGGCTAAAATTCCAGTTGAAATTTTTTCAAAGTCCCTTAAAAATTTTCCAATTTTGGTCCCAATTCTTCCCATTCCCATTGAAACTTTTCAAATCCCTCTCCAAATTGTTGAAATTCTCTTGAAGCTTTTAAAATTCTCTCTAGAATTTTCAAAATCCATGTCCACATGTTTACAATTTCACGTCAAAAAATGGCTAAAATTCCAGTTGAAATTTTTTCAAAGTCCCTTAAAAATTTTCCAATTTTTGTCCCAATTCTTCCCATTCCCATTGAAACTTTTCAAATCCCTCTCAAAATTGTTGAAATTCTCTTGAAGCTTTTAAAATTCTCTCTAGAATTTTCAAAATCCACTTCAACATGTTTACAATTTCACGTCAAAAAATTGCTAAAATTCCACTTGAAATTTTTTCAAAGTCCCTTAAAAATTTTCCAATTTTTGTTCCAATTCTTCCCATTCCCATTGAAACTTTTCAAATCCCTCTCAAAATTGTTGAAATTCTCTTGAAGCTTTTAAAATTCTCTCTAGAATTTTCAAAATCCATGTCCACATGTTTACAATTTCACGTCAAAAAATGGCTAAAATTCCAGTTGAAATTTTTTCAAAGTCCCTTAAAAATTTTCCAATTTTTGTCCCAATTCTTCCCATTCCCATTGAAACTTTTCAAATCCCTCTCCAAATTGTTGAAATTCTGTTGAAGCTTTTAAAATTCTCTCTAGAATTTTCAAAATCCATGCCACATGTTTACAATTTCACGTCAAAAAATGGCTAAAATTCCAGCTGAAATTTTTTCAAAGTCCCTTAAAAATTTTCCAATTTTTGTCCCAATTCTTCCCATTCCCATTGAAACTTTCAAATCCCTCTCAAAATTGTTGAAATTCTCTTGAAGCTTTTAAAATTCTCTCTAGAATTTTCAAAATCCATGTCCACATGTTTACAATTTCACATAAAAAAATGGCTAAAATTCCAGTTGAAATTTTTTCAAAGTCCCTTAAAAGTTTTCCAATTTTTGTCCCAATTCTTCCCATTCCCATTGAAACTTTTCAAATCCCTCTCCAAATTGTTGAAATTCTGTTGAAGCTTTTAAAATTCTCTCTAGAATTTTCAAAATCCATGGCCACATGTTTACAATTTCACGTCAAAAAATGGCTAAAATTCCAGTTGAAATTTTTTCAAAGTCCCTTAAAAGTTTTCCAATTTTTGTCCCAATTCTTCCCATTCCCATTGAAACTTTTCAAATCCCTCTCAAAATTGTTGAAATTCTCTTGAAGCTTTTAAAATTCTCTCTAGAATTTTCAAAATCCATGTCCACATGTTTACAATTTCATGTCAAAAAATGGCTAAAATTCCAGTTGAAATTTTTTCAAAGTCCCTTAAAAATTTTCCAATTTTTGTCCCAATTCTTCCCATTCCCATTGAAACTTTTCAAATCCCTCTCAAAATTGTTGAAATTCTCTTGAAGCTTTTAAAATTCTCTCTAGAATTTTCAAAATCCATGTCCACATGTTTACAATTTCACATCAAAAAATGGCTAAAATTCCAGTTGAAATTTTTTCAAAGTCCCTTAAAAATTTTCCAATTTTTGTCCCAATTCTTCCCATTCCCATTGAAACTTTTCAAATCCCTCTCAAAATTGTTGAAATTCTCTTGAAGCTTTAAAAATTCTCTCTAGAATTTTCAAAATCCATGTCCACATGTTTACAATTTCACGTCAAAAAATGGCTAAAATTCCAGTTGAAATTTTTTCAAAGTCCCTGAAAAATTTTCCAATTTTTGTCCCAATTCTTCCCATTCCCATTGAAACTTTTCAAATCCCTCTCAAAATTGTTGAAATTCTGTTGAAGCTTTTAAAATTCTCTCTAGAATTTTCAAAATCCATGTCCACATGTTTACAATTTCACGTCAAAAAATGGCTAAAATTCCAGTTGAAATTTTTTCAAAGTCCCTTAAAAATTTTCCAATTTTTGTCCCAATTCTTCCCATTCCCATTGAAACTTTTCAAATCCCTCTCAAAATTGTTGAAATTCTCTTGAAGCTTTTAAAATTCTCTCTAGAATTTTCAAAATCCATGTCCACATGTTTACAATTTCACGTCAAAAAATGGCTAAAATTCCAGTTGAAATTTTTTCAAAGTCCCTTAAAAATTTTCCAATTTTTGTCCCAATTCTTCCCATTCCCATTGAAACTTTTCAAATCCCTCTCAAAATTGTTGAAATTCTGTTGAAGCTTTTAAAATTCTCTCTAGAATTTTCAAAATCCACTTCAACATGTTTACAATTTCACGTCAAAAAATGGCTAAAATTCCAGTTGAAATTTTTTCAAAGTCCCTTAAAAGTTTTCCAATTTTTGTCCCAATTCTTCCCATTCCCATTGAAACTTTTCAAATCCCTCTCAAAATTGTTGAAATTCTCTTGAAGCTTTTAAAATTCTCTCTAGAATTTTCAAAATCCATGTCCACATGTTTACAATTTCACGTCAAAAAATGGCTAAAATTCCAGTTGAAATTTTTTCAAAGTCCCTTAAAAATTTTCCAATTTTTGTCCCAATTCTTCCCATTCCCATTGAAACTTTTCAAATCCCTCTCAAAATTGTTGAAATTCTCTTGAAGCTTTTAAAATTCTCTCTAGAATTTTCGAAATCCATGTCCACATGTTTACAATTTCACATCAAAAAATGGCTAAAATTCCAGTTGAAATTTTTTCAAAGTCCCTGAAAAATTTTCCAATTTTTGTCCCAATTCTTCCCATTCCCATTGAAACTTTTCAAATCCCTCTCAAAATTGTTGAAATTCTGTTGAAGCTTTTAAAATTCTCTCTAGAATTTTCAAAATCCATGGCCACATGTTTACAATTTCACGTCAAAAAATGGCTAAAATTCCAGTTGAAATTTTTTCAAAGTCCCTTAAAAATTTTCCAATTTTTGTCCCAATTCTTCCCATTCCCATTGAAACTTTTCAAATCCCTCTCAAAATTGTTGAAATTCTCTTGAAGCTTTTAAAATTCTCTCTAGAATTTTCAAAATCCATGGCCACATGTTTACAATTTCACGTCAAAAAATGGCTAAAATTCCAGTTGAAATTTTTTCAAAGTCCCTTCAAAATTTTCCAATTTTTGTCCCAATTCTTCCCATTCCCATTGAAACTTTTCAAATCCCTCTCAAAATTGTTGAAATTCTCTTGAAGCTTTTAAAATTCTCTCTAGAATTTTCAAAATCCATGGCCACATGTTTACAATTTCACGTCAAAAAATGGCTAAAATTCCAGTTGAAATTTTTTCAAAGTCCCTTAAAAATTTTCCAATTTTGGTCCCAATTCTTCCCATTCCCATTGAAACTTTTCAAATCCCTCTCAAAATTGTTGAAATTCTCTTGAAGCTTTTAAAATTCTCTCTAGAATTTTCAAAATCCATGCCCACATGTTTACAATTTCACGTCAAAAAATGGCTAAAATTCCAGTTGAAATTTTTTCAAAGTCCCTTAAAAATTTTCCAATTTTTGTCCCAATTCTTCCCATTCCCATTGAAACTTTTCAAATCCCTCTCAAAATTGTTGAAATTCTCTTGAAGCTTTTAAAATTCTCTCTAGAATTTTCAAAATCCATGTCCACATGTTTACAATTTCACGTCAAAAAATGGCTAAAATTCCAGTTGAAATTTTTTCAAAGTCCCTTAAAAATTTTCCAATTTTTGTCCCAATTCTTCCCATTCCCATTGAAACTTTTCAAATCCCTCTCAAAATTGTTGAAATTCTCTTGAAGCTTTTAAAATTCTCTCTAGAATTTTCAAAATCCATGTCCACATGTTTACAATTTCACGTCAAAAAATGGCTAAAATTCCAGTTGAAATTTTTTCAAAGTCCCTTAAAAATTTTCCAATTTTTGTCCCAATTCTTCCCATTCCCATTGAAACTTTTCAAATCCCTCTCAAAATTGTTGAAATTCTCTTGAAGCTTTTAAAATTCTCTCTAGAATTTTCAAAATCCACTTCAACATGTTTACAATTTCACGTCAAAAAATGGCTAAAATTCCAGTTGAAATTTTTTCAAAGTCCCTTAAAAATTTTCCAATTTTTGTCCCAATTCTTCCCATTCCCATTGAAACTTTTCAAATCCCTCTCAAAATTGTTGAAATTCTCTTGAAGCTTTTAAAATTCTCTCTAGAATTTTCAAAATCCATGTCCACATGTTTACAATTTCACGTCAAAAAATGGCTAAAATTCCAGTTGAAATTTTTTCAAAGTCCCTTAAAAATTTTCCAATTTTTGTCCCAATTCTTCCCATTCCCATTGAAACTTTTCAAATCCCTCTCAAAATTGTTGAAATTCTCTTGAAGCTTTTAAAATTCTCTCTAGAATTTTCGAAATCCATGTCCACATATTTACAATTTCACATCAAAAAATGGCTAAAATTCCAGTTGAAATTTTTTCAAAGTCCCTGAAAAATTTTCCAATTTTTGTCCCAATTCTTCCCATTCCCATTGAAACTTTTCAAATCCCTCTCAAAATTGTTGAAATTCTCTTTAAGCTTTTAAAATTCTCTCTAGAATTTTCAAAATCCATGGCCACATGTTTACAATTTCACGTCAAAAAATGGCTAAAATTCCAGTTGAAATTTTTTCAAAGTCCCTTAAAAATTTTCCAATTTTTGTCCCAATTCTTCCCATTCCCATTGAAACTTTTCAAATCCCTCTCAAAATTGTTGAAATTCTCTTGAAGCTTTTAAAATTCTCTCTAGAATTTTCAAAATCCATGGCCACATGTTTACAATTTCACGTCAAAAAATGGCTAAAATTCCAGTTGAAATTTTTTCAAAGTCCCTTCAAAATTTTCCAATTTTTGTCCCAATTCTTCCCATTCCCATTGAAACTTTTCAAATCCCTCTCAAAATTGTTGAAATTCTGTTGAAGCTTTTAAAATTCTCTCTAGAATTTTCAAAATCCATGGCCACATGTTTACAATTTCACGTCAAAAAATGGCTAAAATTCCAGTTGAAATTTTTTCAAAGTCCCTTAAAAATTTTCCAATTTTTGTCCCAATTCTTCCCATTCCCATTGAAACTTTTCAAATCCCTCTCAAAATTGTTGACATTCTCTTGAAGCTTTTAAAATTCTCTCTAGAATTTTCAAAATCCATGTCCACATGTTTACAATTTCACGTCAAAAAATGGCTAAAATTCCAGTTGAAATTTTTTCAAAGTCCCTTAAAAATTTTCCAATTTTTGTCCCAATTCTTCCCATTCCCATTGAAACTTTTCAAATCCCTCTCAAAATTGTTGAAATTCTCTTGAAGCTTTTAAAATTCTCTCTAGAATTTTCAAAATCCACTTCAACATGTTTACAATTTCACGTCAAAAAATTGCTAAAATTCCACTTGAAATTTTTTCAAAGTCCCTTAAAAATTTTCCAATTTTTGTTCCAATTCTTCCCATTCCCATTGAAACTTTTCAAATCCCTCTCAAAATTGTTGAAATTCTCTTGAAGCTTTTAAAATTCTCTCTAGAATTTTCAAAATCCATGTCCACATGTTTACAATTTCACGTCAAAAAATGGCTAAAATTCCAGTTGAAATTTTTTCAAAGTCCCTTAAAAATTTTCCAATTTTTGTCCCAATTCTTCCCATTCCCATTGAAACTTTCAAATCCCTCTCAAAATTGTTGAAATTCTCTTGAAGCTTTTAAAATTCTCTCTAGAATTTTCAAAATCCATGTCCACATGTTTACAATTTCACATAAAAAAATGGCTAAAATTCCAGTTGAAATTTTTTCAAAGTCCCTTAAAAGTTTTCCAATTTTTGTCCCAATTCTTCCCATTCCCATTGAAACTTTTCAAATCCCTCTCCAAATTGTTGAAATTCTGTTGAAGCTTTTAAAATTCTCTCTAGAATTTTCAAAATCCATGGCCACATGTTTACAATTTCACGTCAAAAAATGGCTAAAATTCCAGTTGAAATTTTTTCAAAGTCCCTTAAAAGTTTTCCAATTTTTGTCCCAATTCTTCCCATTCCCATTGAAACTTTTCAAATCCCTCTCAAAATTGTTGAAATTCTCTTGAAGCTTTTAAAATTCTCTCTAGAATTTTCAAAATCCATGGCCACATGTTTACAATTTCATGTCAAAAAATGGCTAAAATTCCAGTTGAAATTTTTTCAAAGTCCCTTAAAAATTTTCCAATTTTGGTCCCAATTCTTCCCATTCCCATTGAAACTTTTCAGATCCCTCTCAAAATTGTTGAAATTCTGTTGAAGCTTTTAAAATTCTCTCTAGAATTTTCAAAATCCATGTCCACATGTTTACAATTTCATGTCAAAAAATGGCTAAAATTCCAGTTGAAATTTTTTCAAAGTCCCTTAAAAATTTTCCAATTTTTGTCCCAATTCTTCCCATTCCCATTGAAACTTTTCAAATCCCTCTCAAAATTGTTGAAATTCTCTTGAAGCTTTTAAAATTCTCTCTAGAATTTTCAAAATCCATGGCCACATGTTTACAATTTCACGTCAAAAAATTGCTAAAATTCCAGTTGAAATTTTTTCAAAGTCCCTTAAAAATTTTCCAATTTTTGTCCCAATTCTTCCCATTCCCATTGAAACTTTTCAAATCCCTCTCAAAATTGTTGAAATTCTCTTGAAGCTTTTAAAATTCTCTCTATAATTTTCAAAATCCATGGCCACATGTTTACAATTTCACGTCAAAAAATTGCTAAAATTCCAGTTGAAATTTTTTCAAAGTCCCTTAAAAATTTTCCAATTTTTGTCCCAATTCTTCCCATTCCCATTGAAACTTTTCAAATCCCTCTCAAAATTGTTGAAATTCTCTTGAAGCTTTTAAAATTCTCTCTAGAATTTTCGAAATCCATGTCCACATGTTGACAATTTCACATCAAAAAAAGGCTAAAATTCCAGTTGAAATTTTTTCAAAGTCCCTTAAAAATTTTCCAATTTTTGTCCCAATTCTTCCCATTCCCATTGAAACTTTTCAAATCCCTCTCAAAATTGTTGAAATTCTCTTGAAGCTTTTAAAATTCTCTCTAGAATTTTCAAAATCCATGTCCACATGTTGACAATTTCACGTCAAAAAATGGCTAAAATTCCAGTTGAAATTTTTTCAAAGTCCCTTAAAAATTTTCCAATTTTTGTCCCAATTCTTCCCATTCCCATTGAAACTTTTCAAATCCCTCTCAAAATTGTTGAAATTCTCTTGAAGCTTTAAAAATTCTCTCTAGAATTTTCAAAATCCATGTCTACATGTTTACAATTTCACGTCAAAAAATGGCTAAAATTCCAGTTGAAATTTTTTCAAAGTCCCTTAAAAATTTTCCAATTTTTGTCCCAATTCTTCCCATTCCCATTGAAACTTTTCAAATCCCTCTCAAAATTGTTGAAATTCTGTTGAAGCTTTTAAAATTCTCTCTAGAATTTTCAAAATCCATGTCCACATGTTTACAATTTCACGTCAAAAAATGGCTAAAATTCCAGTTGAAATTTTTTCAAAGTCCCTTAAAAATTTTCCAATTTTTGTCCCAATTCTTCCCATTCCCATTGAAACTTTCAAATCCCTCTCAAAATTGTTGAAATTCTCTTGAAGCTTTTAAAATTCTCTCTAGAATTTTCAAAATCCATGTCCACATGTTTACAATTTCACATAAAAAAATGGCTAAAATTCCAGTTGAAATTTTTTCAAAGTCCCTTAAAAGTTTTCCAATTTTTGTCCCAATTCTTCCCATTCCCATTGAAACTTTTCAAATCCCTCTCAAAATTGTTGAAATTCTCTTGAAGCTTTTAAAATTCTCTCTAGAATTTTCAAAATCCATGTCCACATGTTTACAATTTCACGTCAAAAAATGGCTAAAATTCCAGTTGAAATTTTTTCAAAGTCCCTTAAAAATTTTCCAATTTTTGTCCCAATTCTTCCCATTCCCATTGAAACTTTTCAAATCCCTCTCAAAATTGTTGAAATTCTCTTGAAGCTTTTAAAATTCTCTCTAGAATTTTCAAAATCCATGTCCACATGTTTACAATTTCACATCAAAAAATGGCTAAAATTCCAGTTGAAATTTTTTCAAAGTCCCTTAAAAATTTTCCAATTTTTGTCCCAATTCTTCCCATTCCCATTGAAACTTTTCAAATCCCTCTCAAAATTGTTGAAATTCTCTTGAAGCTTTTAAAATTCTCTCTAGAATTTTCAAAATCCATGTCCACATGTTTACAATTTCACGTCAAAAAATGGCTAAAATTCCAGTTGAAATTTTTTCAAAGTCCCTTAAAAATTTTCCAATTTTTGTCCCAATTCTTCCCATTCCCATTGAAACTTTTCAAATCCCTCTCAAAATTGTTGAAATTCTCTTGAAGCTTTTAAAATTCTCTCTAGAATTTTCAAAATCCATGTCCACATGCTTACAATTTCACGTCAAAAAATGGCTAAAATTCCAGTTGAAATTTTTTCAAAGTCCCTTAAAAATTTTCCAATTTTTGTCCCAATTCTTCCCATTCCCATTGAAACTTTTCAAATCCCTCTCAAAATTGTTGAAATTCTGTTGAAGCTTTTAAAATTCTCTCTAGAATTTTCAAAATCCATGTCCACATGTTTACAATTTCACGTCAAAAAATGGCTAAAATTCCAGTTGAAATTTTTTCAAAGTCCCTTAAAAATTTTCCAATTTTTGTCCCAATTCTTCCCATTCCCATTGAAACTTTTCAAATCCCTCTCCAAATTGTTGAAATTCTCTTGAAGCTTTTAAAATTCTCTCTAGAATTTTCAAAATCCATGGCCACATGTTTACAATTTCACGTCAAAAAATGGCTAAAATTCCAGTTGCAATTTTTTCAAAGTCCCTTAAAAGTTTTCCAATTTTTGTCCCAATTCTTCCCATTCCCATTGAAACTTTTCAAATCCCTCTCAAAATTGTTGAAATTCTGTTGAAGCTTTTAAAATTCTCTCTAGAATTTTCAAAATCCACTTCAACATGTTTACAATTTCACGTCAAAAAATTGCTAAAATTCCAGTTGAAATTTTTTCAAAGTCCCTTAAAAATTTTCCAATTTTTGTCCCAATTCTTCCCATTCCCATTGAAACTTTTCAAATCCCTCTCAAAATTGTTGAAATTCTCTTGAAGCTTTTAAAATTCTCTCTAGAATTTTCAAAATCCATGGCCACATGTTTACAATTTCACGTCAAAAAATGGCTAAAATTCCAGTTGAAATTTTTTCAAAGTCCCTGAAAAATTTTCCAATTTTTGTCCCAATTCTTCCCATTCCCATTGAAACTTTTCAAATCCCTCTCAAAATTGTTGAAATTCTCTTGAAGCTTTTAAAATTCTCTCTAGAATTTTCAAAATCCATGTCCACATGTTTACAATTTCACATCAAAAAATGGCTAAAATTCCAGTTGAAATTTTTTCAAAGTCCCTTAAAAATTTTCCAATTTTTGTCCCAATTCTTCCCATTCCCATTGAAACTTTTCAAATCCCTCTCAAAATTGTTGAAATTCTCTTGAAGCTTTTAAAATTCTCTCTAGAATTTTCAAAATCCATGGCCACATGTTTACAATTTCACGTCAAAAAATGGCTAAAATTCCAGTTGAAATTTTTTCAAAGTCCCTTAAAAATTTTCCAATTTTTGTCCCAATTCTTCCCATTCCCATTGAAACTTTTCAAATCCCTCTCAAAATTGTTGAAATTCTGTTGAAGCTTTTAAAATTCTCTCTAGAATTTTCAAAATCCATGGCCACATGTTTACAATTTCACGTCAAAAAATGGCTAAAATTCCAGTTGAAATTTTTTCAAAGTCCCTTAAAAATTTTCCAATTTTTGTCCCAATTCTTCCCATTCCCATTGAAACTTTCAAATCCCTCTCAAAATTGTTGAAATTCTCTTGAAGCTTTTAAAATTCTCTCTAGAATTTTCAAAATCCATGTCCACATGTTTACAATTTCACGTCAAAAAATGGCTAAAATTCCAGTTGAAATTTTTTCAAAGTCCCTTAAAAATTTTCCAATTTTTGTCCCAATTCTTCCCATTCCCATTGAAACTTTTCAAATCCCTCTCAAAATTGTTGAAATTCTCTTGAAGCTTTTAAAATTCTCTCTAGAATTTTCAAAATCCACTTCAACATGTTTACAATTTCACGTCAAAAAATGGCTAAAATTCCAGTTGAAATTTTTTCAAAGTCCCTTAAAAATTTTCCAATTTTTGTCCCAATTCTTCCCATTCCCATTGAAACTTTTCAAATCCCTCTCAAAATTGTTGAAATTCTCTTGAAGCTTTTAAAATTCTCTCTAGAATTTTCAAAATCCATGTCCACATGCTTACAATTTCACGTCAAAAAATGGCTAAAATTCCAGTTGAAATTTTTTCAAAGTCCCTTAAAAATGTTCCAATTTTTGTCCCAATTCTTCCCATTCCCATTGAAACTTTTCAAATCCCTCTCCAAATTGTTGAAATTCTGTTGAAGCTTTTAAAATTCTGTCTAGAATTTTCAAAATCCATGGCCACATGTTTACAATTTCATGTCAAAAAATGGCTAAAATTCCAGTTGAAATTTTTTCAAAGTCCCTTAAAAATTTTCCAATTTTTGTCCCAATTCTTCCCATTCCCATTGAAACTTTTCAAATCCCTCTCAAAATTGTTGAAATTCTGTTGAAGCTTTTAAAATTCTCTCTAGAATTTTCAAAATCCACTTCAACATGTTTACAATTTCACGTCAAAAAATTGCTAAAATTCCAGTTGAAATTTTTTCAAAGTCCCTTAAAAATTTTCCAATTTTTGTCCCAATTCTTCCCATTCCCATTGAAACTTTTCAAATCCCTCTCAAAATTGTTGAAATTCTCTTGAAGCTTTTAAAATTCTCTCTAGAATTTTCAAAATCCATGGCCACATGTTTACAATTTCACGTCAAAAAATGGCTAAAATTCCAGTTGAAATTTTTTCAAAGTCCCTTAAAAATTTTCCAATTTTTGTCCCAATTCTTCCCATTCCCATTGAAACTTTTCAAATCCCTCTCAAAATTGTTGAAATTCTCTTGAAGCTTTTAAAATTCTCTCTAGAATTTTCAAAATCCATGTCCACATGTTTACAATTTCACATCAAAAAATGGCTAAAATTCCAGTTGAAATTTTTTCAAAGTCCCTTAAAAATTTTCCAATTTTTGTCCCAATTCTTCCCATTCCCATTGAAACTTTTCAAATCCCTCTCAAAATTGTTGAAATTCTCTTGAAGCTTTTAAAATTCTCTCTAGAATTTTCAAAATCCATGTCCACATGTTTACAATTTCACGTCAAAAAATGGCTAAAATTCCAGTTGAAATTTTTTCAAAGTCCCTTAAAAATTTTCCAATTTTTGTCCCAATTCTTCCCATTCCCATTGAAACTTTTCAAATCCCTCTCAAAATTGTTGAAATTCTGTTGAAGCTTTTAAAATTCTCTCTAGAATTTTCAAAATCCATGTCCACATGTTTACAATTTCACGTCAAAAAATGGCTAAAATTCCAGTTGAAATTTTTTCAAAGTCCCTTAAAAATTTTCCAATTTTTGTCCCAATTCTTCCCATTCCCATTGAAACTTTCAAATCCCTCTCAAAATTGTTGAAATTCTCTTGAAGCTTTTAAAATTCTCTCTAGAATTTTCAAAATCCATGTCCACATGTTTACAATTTCACGTCAAAAAATGGCTAAAATTCCAGTTGAAATTTTTTCAAAGTCCCTTAAAAATTTTCCAATTTTTGTCCCAATTCTTCCCATTCCCATTGAAACTTTCAAATCCCTCTCAAAATTGTTGAAATTCTCTTGAAGCTTTTAAAATTCTCTCTAGAATTTTCAAAATCCATGTCCACATGTTTACAATTTCACGTCAAAAAATGGCTAAAATTCCAGTTGAAATTTTTTCAAAGTCCCTTAAAAATTTTCCAATTTTTGTCCCAATTCTTCCCATTCCCATTGAAACTTTTCAAATCCCTCTCAAAATTGTTGAAATTCTATTGAAGCTTTTAAAATTCTCTCTAGAATTTTCAAAATCCACTTCAACATGTTTACAATTTCACGTCAAAAAATGGCTAAAATTCCAGTTGAAATTTTTTCAAAGTCCCTTAAAAATTTTCCAATTTTTGTCCCAATTCTTCCCATTCCCATTGAAACTTTTCAAATCCCTCTCAAAATTGTTGAAATTCTCTTGAAGCTTTTAAAATTCTCTCTAGAATTTTCAAAATCCATGTCCACATGCTTACAATTTCACGTCAAAAAATGGCTAAAATTCCAGTTGAAATTTTTTCAAAGTCCCTTAAAAATGTTCCAATTTTTGTCCCAATTCTTCCCATTCCCATTGAAACTTTTCAAATCCCTCTCCAAATTGTTGAAATTCTGTTGAAGCTTTTAAAATTCTCTCTAGAATTTTCAAAATCCATGTCCACATGTTTACAATTTCACGTCAAAAAATGGCTAAAATTCCAGTTGAAATTTTTTCAAAGTCCCTTAAAAATTTTCAAATTTTTGTCCCAATTCTTCCCATTCCCATTGAAACTTTTCAAATCCCTCTCAAAATTGTTGAAATTCTCTTGAAGCTTTTAAAATTCTCTCTAGAATTTTCAAAATCCATGGCCACATGTTTACAATTTCACGTCAAAAAATGGCTAAAATTCCAGTTGAAATTTTTTCAAAGTCCCTTAAAAATTTTCCAATTTTTGTCCCAATTCTTCCCATTCCCATTGAAACTTTTCAAATCCCTCTCAAAATTGTTGAAATTCTCTTGAAGCTTTTAAAATTCTCTCTAGAATTTTCAAAATCCACTTCAACATGTTTACAATTTCACGTCAAAAAATGGCTAAAATTCCAGTTGAAATTTTTTCAAAGTCCCTTAAAAATTTTCCAATTTTTGTCCCAATTCTTCCCATTCCCATTGAAACTTTTCAAATCCCTCTCAAAATTGTTGAAATTCTCTTGAAGCTTTTAAAATTCTCTCTAGAATTTTCAAAATCTATGGCCACATGTTTACAATTTCACGTCAAAAAATTGCTAAAATTCCAGTTGAAATTTTTTCAAAGTCCCTTAAAAATTTTCCAATTTTTGTCCCAATTCTTCCCATTCCCATTGAAACTTTTCAAATCCCTCTCAAAATTGTTGAAATTCTCTTGAAGCTTTTAAAATTCTCTCTAGAATTTTCGAAATCCATGTCCACATGTTTACAATTTCACATAAAAAAATGGCTAAAATTCCAGTTGAAATTTTTTCAAAGTCCCTTAAAAATTTTCCAATTTTTGTCCCAATTCTTCCCATTCCCATTGAAACTTTTCAAATCCCTCTCAAAATTGTTGAAATTCTCTTGAAGCTTTAAAAATTCTCAATAGAATTTTCAAAATCCATGTCCACATGTTTACAATTTCACGTCAAAAAATGGCTAAAATTCCAGTTGAAATTTTTTCAAAGTCCCTTAAAAATTTTCCAATTTTTGTCCCAATTCTTCCCATTCCCATTGAAACTTTCAAATCCCTCTCAAAATTGTTGAAATTCTCTTGAAGCTGTAAAAATTCTCTCTAGAATTTTCAAAATCCATGTCCACATGTTTACAATTTCACGTCAAAAAATGGCTAAAATTCCAGTTGAAATTTTTTCAAAGTCCCTTAAAAATTTTCCAATTTTTGTCCCAATTCTTCCCATTCCCATTGAAACTTTTCAAATCCCTCTCAAAATTGTTGAAATTCTCTTGAAGCTTTTAAAATTCTCTCTAGAATTTTCAAAATCCATGTCCACATGTTTACAATTTCACGTCAAAAAATGGCTAAAATTCCAGTTGAAATTTTTTCAAAGTCCCTTAAAAATTTTCCAATTTTTGTCCCAATTCTTCCCATTCCCATTGAAACTTTCAAATCCCTCTCAAAATTGTTGAAATTCTCTTGAAGCTTTTAAAATTCTCTCTAGAATTTTCAAAATCCATGTCCACATGCTTACAATTTCACGTCAAAAAATGGCTAAAATTCCAGTTGAAATTTTTTCAAAGTCCCTTAAAAGTTTTCCAATTTTTGTCCCAATTCTTCCCATTCCCATTGAAACTTTTCAAATCCCTCTCCAAATTGTTGAAATTCTCTTGAAGCTTTTAAAATTCTCTCTAGAATTTTCAAAATCCATGGCCACATGTTTACAATTTCACGTCAAAAAATGGCTAAAATTCCAGTTGAAATTTTTTCAAAGTCCCTTAAAAGTTTTCCAATTTTTGTCCCAATTCTTCCCATTCCCATTGAAACTTTTCAAATCCCTCTCAAAATTGTTGAAATTCTCTTGAAGCTTTTAAAATTCTCTCTAGAATTTTCAAAATCCATGGCCACATGTTTACAATTTCACGTCAAAAAATTGCTAAAATTCCAGTTGAAATTTTTTCAAAGTCCCTTAAAAATTTTCCAATTTTTGTCCCAATTCTTCCCATTCCCATTGAAACTTTTCAAATCCCTCTCAAAATTGTTGAAATTCTCTTGAAGCTTTTAAAATTCTCTCTAGAATTTTCAAAATCCATGTCCACATGTTTACAATTTCATGTCAAAAAATGGCTAAAATTCCAGTTGAAATTTTTTCAAAGTCCCTTAAAAATTTTCCAATTTTTGTCCCAATTCTTCCCATTCCCATTGAAACTTTTCAAATCCCTCTCAAAATTGTTGAAATTCTCTTGAAGCTTTTAAAATTCTCTCTAGAATTTTCAAAATCCACTTCAACATGTTTACAATTTCACGTCAAAAAATGGCTAAAATTCCAGTTGAAATTTTTTCAAAGTCCCTTAAAAATTTTCCAATTTTTGTCCCAATTCTTCCCATTCCCATTGAAACTTTTCAAATCCCTCTCAAAATTGTTGAAATTCTCTTGAAGCTTTTAAAATTCTCTCTAGAATTTTCAAAATCCATGTCCACATGTTTACAATTTCATGTCAAAAAATGGCTAAAATTCCAGTTGAAATTTTTTCAAAGTCCCTTAAAAATTTTCCAATTTTTGTCCCAATTCTTCCCATTCCCATTGAAACTTTTCAAATCCCTCTCAAAATTGTTGAAATTCTCTTGAAGCTTTAAAAATTCTCTCTAGAATTTTCCAAATCCATGGCCACATGTTTACAATTTCACGTCAAAAATTGGCTAAAATTCCAGTTGAAATTTTTTCAAAGTCCCTTAAAAATTTTCCAATTTTTGTCCCAATTCTTCCCATTCCCATTGAAACTTTTCAAATCCCTCTCAAAATTGTTGAAATTCTCTTGAAGCTTTTAAAATTCTCTCTAGAATTTTCAAAATCCATGTCCACATGTTTACAATTTCATGTCAAAAATGGCTAAAATTCCAGTTGAAATTTTTTCAAAGTCCCTTCAAAATTTTCCAATTTTTGTCCCAATTCTTCCCATTCCCATTGAAACTTTTCAAATCCCCTCTCAAAAATTGTTGAAATTCTCTTGAAGCTTTTAAAATTCTCTCTAGAATTTTCAAAATCCACTTCAACATGTTTACAATTTTCACGTCAAAAAATTGCTAAAATTCCAGTTGAAATTTTTTCAAAGTCCCTGAAAAATTCAATTTTTGTCCCAATTCTTCCCATTCCCATTGAAACTTTTCAAATCCCTCTCAAAATTGTTGAAATTCTGTTGAAGCTTTTAAAATTCTCTCTAGAGTTTTCGAAATCCATGTCCACATGTTTAAAATTTCACATCAAAAAATGGCTAAAATTCCAGTTGAAATTTTTTCAAAGTCCCTTAAAAATTTTCCAATTTTTGTCCCAATTCTTCCCATTCCCATTGAAACTTTCAAATCCCTCTCAAAATTGTTGAAATACTCTTGAAGCTTTTAAAATTCTCTTTAGAATTTTCAAAATCCATGGCCACATGTTTACAATTTCACATAAAAAAATGGCTAAAATTCCAGTTGAAATTTTTTCAAAGTCCCTTAAAAATTTTCCAATTTTTGTCCCAATTCTTCCCATTCCCATTGAAACTTTTCAAATCCCTCTCAAAATTGTTGAAATTCTCTTGAAGCTTTTAAAATTCTCTCTAGAATTTTCAAAATCCATGTCCACATGTTTACAATTTCACGTCAAAAATGGCTAAAATTCCAGTTGAAATTTTTTCAAAGTCCCTTAAAAATTTTCCAATTTTTGTCCCAATTCTTCCCATTCCCATTGAAACTTTCAAATCCCTCTCAAAATTGTTGAAATTCTGTTGAAGCTTTTAAAATTCTCTCTAGAATTTTCAAAATCCATGTCCACATGTTTACAATTTCACATCAAAAAATGGCTAAAATTCCAGTTGAAATTTTTTCAAAGTCCCTTAAAAATTTTCCAATTTTGGTCCCAATTCTTCCCATTCCCATTGAAACTTTTCAAATCCCTCTCAAAATTGTTGAAATTCTCTTGAAGCTTTTAAAATTCTCTCTAGAATTTTCAAAATCCATGGCCACATGTTTACAATTTCACGTCAAAAAATGGCTAAAATTCCAGTTGAAATTTTTTCAAAGTCCCTTAAAAATTTTCCAATTTTTGTCCCAATTCTTCCCATTCCCATTGAAACTTTTCAAATCCCTCTCAAAATTGTTGAAATTCTGTTGAAGCTTTTAAAATTCTCTCTAGAATTTTCAAAATCCATGGCCACATGTTTACAATTTCACGTCAAAAAATGGCTAAAATTCCAGTTGAAATTTTTTCAAAGTCCCTTAAAAATTTTCCAATTTTTGTCCCAATTCTTCCCATTCCCATTGAAACTTTCAAATCCCTCTCAAAATTGTTGAAATTCTCTTGAAGCTTTTAAAATTCTCTCTAGAATTTTCAAAATCCATGTCCACATGTTTACAATTTCACGTCAAAAAATGGCTAAAATTCCAGTTGAAATTTTTTCAAAGTCCCTTAAAAATTTTCCAATTTTTGTCCCAATTCTTCCCATTCCCATTGAAACTTTTCAAATCCCTCTCAAAATTGTTGAAATTCTCTTGAAGCTTTTAAAATTCTCTCTAGAATTTTCAAAATCCATGTCCACATGTTTACAATTTCACGTCAAAAAATGGCTAAAATTCCAGTTGAAATTTTTTCAAAGTCCCTTAAAAATTTTCCAATTTTTGTCCCAATTCTTCCCATTCCCATTGAAACTTTCAAATCCCTCTCAAAATTGTTGAAATTCTCTTGAAGCTTTTAAAATTCTCTCTAGAATTTTCAAAATCCATGTCCACATGTTTACAATTTCACGTCAAAAAATGGCTAAAATTCCAGTTGAAATTTTTTCAAAGTCCCTTAAAAATTTTCCAATTTTTGTCCCAATTCTTCCCATTCCCATTGAAACTTTTCAAATCCCTCTCAAAATTGTTGAAATTCTCTTGAAGCTTTTAAAATTCTCTCTAGAATTTTCAAAATTCATGGCCACATGTTTACAATTTCATGTCAAAAAATGGCTAAAATTCCAGTTGAAATTTTTTCAAAGTCCCTTAAAAATTTTCCAATTTTTGTCCCAATTCTTCCCATTCCCATTGAAACTTTTCAAATCCCTCTCAAAATTGTTGAAATTCTCTTGAAGCTTTTAAAATTCTCTCTAGAATTTTCAAAATCCACTTCAACATGTTTACAATTTCACGTCAAAAAATTGCTAAAATTCCAGTTGAAATTTTTTCAAAGTCCCTTAAAAATTTTCCAATTTTTGTCCCAATTCTTCCCATTCCCATTGAAACTTTTCAAATCCCTCTCAAAATTGTTGAAATTCTCTTGAAGCTTTTAAAATTCTCTCTAGAATTTTCAAAATCCATGTCCACATGTTTACAATTTCACGTCAAAAAATGGCTAAAATTCCAGTTGAAATTTTTTCAAAGTCCCTTAAAAATTTTCCAATTTTTGTCCCAATTCTTCCCATTCCCATTGAAACTTTTCAAATCCCTCTCAAAATTGTTGAAATTCTCTTGAAGCTTTTAAAATTCTCTCTAGAATTTTCAAAATCCATGTCCACATGTTTACAATTTCACGTCAAAAAATGGCTAAAATTCCAGTTGAAATTTTTTCAAAGTCCCTTAAAAATTTTCCAATTTTTGTCCCAATTCTTCCCATTCCCATTGAAACTTTTCAAATCCCTCTCCAAATTATTGAAATTCTGTTGAAGCTTTTAAAATTCTCTCTAGAATTTTCAAAATCCATGTCCACATGTTTACAATTTCACGTCAAAAAATGGCTAAAATTCCAGTTGAAATTTTTTCAAAGTCCCTTCAAAATTTTCCAATTTTTGTCCCAATTCTTCCCATTCCCATTGAAACTTTTCAAATCCCTCTCAAAATTGTTGAAATTCTCTTGAAGCTTTTAAAATTCTCTCTAGAATTTTCAAAATCCATGGCCACATGTTTACAATTTCACGTCAAAAAATGGCTAAAATTCCAGTTGAAATTTTTTCAAAGTCCCTTAAAAATTTTCCAATTTTTGTCCCAATTCTTCCCATTCCCATTGAAACTTTTCAAATCCCTCTCAAAATTGTTGAAATTCTCTTGAAGCTTTTAAAATTCTCTCTAGAATTTTCAAAATCCATGGCCACATGTTTACAATTTCACGTCAAAAAATGGCTAAAATTCCAGTTGAAATTTTTTCAAAGTCCCTTAAAAATTTTCCAATTTTTGTCCCAATTCTTCCCATTCCCATTGAAACTTTTCAAATCCCTCTCAAAATTGTTGAAATTCTCTTGAAGCTTTTAAAATTCTCTCTATAATTTTCAAAATCTATGGCCACATGTTTACAATTTCACGTCAAAAAATTGCTAAAATTCCAGTTGAAATTTTTTCAAAGTCCCTTAAAAATTTTCCAATTTTTGTCCCAATTCTTCCCATTCCCATTGAAACTTTTCAAATCCCTCTCAAAATTGTTGAAATTCTCTTGAAGCTTTTAAAATTCTCTCTAGAATTTTCGAAATCCATGTCCACATGTTTACAATTTCACATAAAAAAATGGCTAAAATTCCAGTTGAAATTTTTTCAAAGTCCCTTAAAAATTTTCCAATTTTTGTCCCAATTCTTCCCATTCCCATTGAAACTTTTCAAATCCCTCTCAAAATTGTTGAAATTCTCTTGAAGCTTTAAAAATTCTCAATAGAATTTTCAAAATCCATGTCCACATGTTTACAATTTCACGTCAAAAAATGGCTAAAATTCCAGTTGAAATTTTTTCAAAGTCCCTTAAAAATTTTCCAATTTTTGTCCCAATTCTTCCCATTCCCATTGAAACTTTCAAATCCCTCTCAAAATTGTTGAAATTCTCTTGAAGCTTTAAAAATTCTCTCTAGAATTTTCAAAATCCATGTCCACATGTTTACAATTTCACGTCAAAAAATGGCTAAAATTCCAGTTGAAATTTTTTCAAAGTCCCTTCAAAATTTTCCAATTTTTGTCCCAATTCTTCCCATTCCCATTGAAACTTTTCAAATCCCTCTCAAAATTGTTGAAATTCTCTTGAAGCTTTTAAAATTCTCTCTAGAATTTTCAAAATCCATGGCCACATGTTTACAATTTCACGTCAAAAAATGGCTAAAATTCCACTTGAAATTTTTTCAAAGTCCCTTAAAAATTTTCCAATTTTTGTCCCAATTCTTCCCATTCCCATTGAAACTTTTCAAATCCCTCTCAAAATTGTTGAAATTCTGTTGAAGCTTTTAAAATTCTCTCTAGAATTTTCAAAATCCATGGCCACATGTTTACAATTTCACGTCAAAAAATGGCTAAAATTCCAGTTGAAATTTTTTCAAAGTCCCTTAAAAATTTTCCAATTTTTGTCCCAATTCTTCCCATTCCCATTGAAACTTTTCAAATCCCTCTCAAAATTGTTGAAATTCTCTTGAAGCTTTTAAAATTCTCTCTAGAATTTTCAAAATCCATGGCCACATGTTTACAATTTCACGTCAAAAAATGGCTAAAATTCCAGTTGAAATTTTTTCAAAGTCCCTTAAAAATTTTCCAATTTTTGTCCCAATTCTTCCCATTCCCATTGAAACTTTTCAAATCCCTCTCAAAATTGTTGAAATTCTCTTGAAGCTTTTAAAATTCTCTCTAGAATTTTCAAAATCCATGGCCACTGTTTGACAATTTCACGTCAAAAAATGGCTAAAATTCCAGTTGAAATTTTTTCAAAGTCCCTTAAAAATTTTCCAATTTTTGTCCCAATTCTTCCCATTCCCATTGAAACTTTTCAAATCCCTCTCAAAATTGTTGAAATTCTCTTGAAGCTTTTAAAATTCTCTCTAGAATTTTCAAAATCCACTTCAACATGTTTACAATTTCACGTCAAAAAATTGCTAAAATTCCAGTTGAAATTTTTTCAAAGTCCCTTAAAAATTTTCCAATTTTTGTCCCAATTCTTCCCATTCCCATTGAAACTTTTCAAATCCCTCTCAAAATTGTTGAAATTCTCTTGAAGCTTTAAAAATTCTCAATAGAATTTTCAAAATCCATGTCCACATGTTTACAATTTCACGTCAAAAAATGGCTAAAATTCCAGTTGAAATTTTTTCAAAGTCCCTTAAAAATTTTCCAATTTTTGTCCCAATTCTTCCCATTCCCATTGAAACTTTCAAATCCCTCTCAAAATTGTTGAAATTCTCTTGAAGCTTTAAAAATTCTCTCTAGAATTTTCAAAATCCATGTCCACATGTTTACAATTTCACGTCAAAAAATGGCTAAAATTCCAGTTGAAATTTTTTCAAAGTCCCTTCAAAATTTTCCAATTTTTGTCCCAATTCTTCCCATTCCCATTGAAACTTTTCAAATCCCTCTCAAAATTGTTGAAATTCTGTTGAAGCTTTTAAAATTCTCTCTAGAATTTTCAAAATCCATGGCCACATGTTTACAATTTCACGTCAAAAAATGGCTAAAATTCCAGTTGAAATTTTTTCAAAGTCCCTTAAAAATTTTCCAATTTTTGTCCCAATTCTTCCCATTCCCATTGAAACTTTTCAAATCCCTCTCAAAATTGTTGAAATTCTCTTGAAGCTTTTAAAATTCTCTCTAGAATTTTCAAAATCCATGGCCACATGTTTACAATTTCACGTCAAAAAATGGCTAAAATTCCAGTTGAAATTTTTTCAAAGTCCCTTAAAAATTTTCCAATTTTTGTCCCAATTCTTCCCATTCCCATTGAAACTTTTCAAATCCCTCTCAAAATTGTTGAAATTCTCTTGAAGCTTTTAAAATTCTCTCTAGAATTTTCAAAATCCATGGCCACATGTTTACAATTTCACGTCAAAAAATGGCTAAAATTCCAGTTGAAATTTTTTCAAAGTCCCTTAAAAATTTTCCAATTTTTGTCCCAATTCTTCCCATTCCCATTGAAACTTTTCAAATCCCTCTCAAAATTGTTGAAATTCTCTTGAAGCTTTTAAAATTCTCTCTAGAATTTTCAAAATCCACTTCAACATGTTTACAATTTCACGTCAAAAAATTGCTAAAATTCCAGTTGAAATTTTTTCAAAGTCCCTTAAAAATTTTCCAATTTTTGTCCCAATTCTTCCCATTCCCATTGAAACTTTCAAATCCCTCTCAAAATTGTTGAAATTCTCTTGAAGCTTTTAAAATTCTCTCTAGAATTTTCAAAATCCATGTCCACATGTTTACAATTTCACGTCAAAAAATGGCTAAAATTCCAGTTGAAATTTTTTCAAAGTCCCTTAAAAGTTTTCCAATTTTTGTCCCAATTCTTCCCATTCCCATTGAAACTTTTCAAATCCCTCTCAAAATTGTTGAAATTCTCTTGAAGCTTTTAAAATTCTCTCTAGAATTTTCCAAATCCATGGCCACATGTTTACAATTTCACGTAAAAAAATGGCTAAAATTCCAGTTGAAATTTTTTCAAAGTCCCTTAAAAGTTTTCCAATTTTTGTCCCAATTCTTCCCATTCCCATTGAAACTTTTCAGATCCTTCTCAAAATAGTTGAAATTCTGTTGAAGCTTTTAAAATTCTCTCTAGAATTTTCAAAATCCATGGCCACATGTTTACAATTTCACATAAAAAAATGGCTAAAATTCCAGTTGAAATTTTTTCAAAGTCCCTTCAAAATTTTCCAATTTTTGTCCCAATTCTTCCCATTCCCATTGAAACTTTTCAAATCCCTCTCAAAATTGTTGACATTCTCTTGAAGCTTTTAAAATTCTCTCTAGAATTTTCAAAATCCATGGCCACATGTTTACAATTTCACGTCAAAAAATGGCTAAAATTCCAGTTGAAATTTTTTCAAAGTCCCTTAAAAATTTTCCAATTTTTGTCCCAATTCTTCCCATTCCCATTGAAACTTTTCAAATCCCTCTCAAAATTGTTGAAATTCTCTTGAAGCTTTTAAAATTCTCTCTAGAATTTTCAAAATCCATGTCCACATGTTTACAATTTCACATCAAAAAATGGCTAAAATTCCAGTTGAAATTTTTTCAAAGTCCCTTAAAAATTTTCCAATTTTTGTTCCAATTCTTCCCATTCCCATTGAAACTTTTCAAATCCCTCTCAAAATTGTTGAAATTCTGTTGAAGCTTTTAAAATTCTCTCTAGAATTTTCAAAATCCACTTCAACATGTTTACAATTTCACGTCAAAAAATTGCTAAAATTCCAGTTGAAATTTTTTCAAAGTCCCTGAAAAATTTTCCAATTTTTGTCCCAATTCTTCCCATTCCCATTGAAACTTTTCAAATCCCTCTCAAAATTGTTGAAATTCTGTTGAAGCTTTTAAAATTCTCTCTAGAATTTTCGAAATCCATGTCCACATGTTTACAATTTCACGTCAAAAAATGGCTAAAATTCCAGTTGAAATTTTTTCAAAGTCCCTTAAAAATTTTCCAATTTTTGTCCCAATTCTTCCCATTCCCATTGAAACTTTTCAAATCCCTCTCAAAATTGTTGAAATTCTCTTGAAGCTTTTAAAATTCTCTCTAGAATTTTCAAAATCCATGTCCGCATGTTTACAATTTCATGTCAAAAAATGGCTAAAATTCCAGTTGAAATTTTTTCAAACTCCCTTAAAAATTTTCCAATTTTTGTCCCAATTCTTCCCATTCCCATTGAAACTTTCAAATCCCTCTCAAAATTGTTGAAATTCTCTTGAAGCTTTTAAAATTCTCTCTAGAATTTTCAAAATCCATGTCCACATGTTTACAATTTCACGTCAAAAAATGGCTAAAATTCCAGTTGAAATTTTTTCAAAGTCCCTTAAAAATTTTCCAATTTTTGTCCCAATTCTTCCCATTCCCATTGAAACTTTTCAAATCCCTCTCCAAATTGTTGAAATTCTCTTGAAGCTTTTAAAATTCTCTCTAGAATTTTCGAAATCCATGTCCACATGTTTACAATTTCACGTCAAAAAATTGCTAAAATTCCAGTTGAAATTTTTTCAAAGTCCCTTAAAAATTTTCCAATTTTTGTCCCAATTCTTCCCATTCCCATTGAAACTTTTCAAATCCCTCTCAAAATCGTTGAAATTCTGTTGAAGCTTTTAAAATTCTCTCTAGAATTTTAAAAATCTACTTCAACATGTTTACAATTTCACGTCAAAAAATTGCTAAAATTCCAGTTGAAATTTTTTCAAAGTCCCTTAAAAATTTTCCAATTTTTGTCCCAATTCTTCCCATTCCCATTGAAACTTTTCAAATCCCTCTCAAAATTGTTGAAATTCTGTTGAAGCTTTTAAAATTCTCTCTAGAATTTTCAAAATCCATGGCCACATGTTTACAATTTCACGTCAAAAAATGGCTAAAATTCCAGTTGAAATTTTTTCAAAGTCCCTTAAAAATTTTCCAATTTTTGTCCCAATTCTTCCCATTCCCATTGAAACTTTTCAAATCCCTCTCAAAATTGTTGAAATTCTCTTGAAGCTTTTAAAATTCTCTCTAGAATTTTCAAAATCCATGGCCACATGTTTACAATTTCACGTCAAAAAATGGCTAAAATTCCAGTTGAAATTTTTTCAAAGTCCCTTAAAAATTTTCCAATTTTTGTCCCAATTCTTCCCATTCCCATTGAAACTTTTCAAATCCCTCTCAAAATTGTTGAAATTCTCTTGAAGCTTTTAAAATTCTCTCTAGAATTTTCAAAATCCACTTCAACATGTTTACAATTTCACGTCAAAAAATTGCTAAAATTCCACTTGAAATTTTTTCAAAGTCCCTTAAAAATTTTCCAATTTTTGTTCCAATTCTTCCCATTCCCATTGAAACTTTTCAAATCCCTCTCAAAATTGTTGAAATTCTCTTGAAGCTTTAAAAATTCTCTCTAGAATTTTCAAAATCCATGGCCACATGTTTACAATTTCACGTCAAAAAATGGCTAAAATTCCAGTTGAAATTTTTTCAAAGTCCCTTAAAAATTTTCCAATTTTTGTCCCAATTCTTCCCATTCCCATTGAAACTTTTCAAATCCCTCTCAAAATTGTTGAAATTCTCTTGAAGCTTTTAAAATTCTCTCTAGAATTTTCAAAATCCATGTCCACATGTTTACAATTTCACGTCAAAAAATGGCTAAAATTCCAGTTGAAATTTTTTCAAAGTCCCTTAAAAATTTTCCAATTTTTGTCCCAATTCTTCCCATTCCCATTGAAACTTTTCAAATCCCTCTCAAAATTGTTGAAATTCTCTTGAAGCTTTTAAAATTCTCTCTAGAATTTTCAAAATCCATGTCCACATGTTTACAATTTCACGTCAAAAAATGGCTAAAATTCCAGTTGAAATTTTTTCAAAGTCCCTTCAAAATTTTCCAATTTTTGTCCCAATTCTTCCCATTCCCATTGAAACTTTTCAAATCCCTCTCAAAATTGTTGAAATTCTGTTGAAGCTTTTAAAATTCTCTCTAGAATTTTCAAAATCCATGTCCACATGTTTACAATTTCACGTAAAAAAATGGCTAAAATTCCAGTTGAAATTTTTTCAAAGTCCCTTAAAAATTTTCCAATTTTTGTCCCAATTCTTCCCATTCCCATTGAAACTTTTCAAATCCCTCTCAAAATTGTTGAAATTCTGTTGAAGCTTTTAAAATTCTCTCTAGAATTTTCAAAATCCATGGCCACATGTTTACAATTTCACGTCAAAAAATGGCTAAAATTCCAGTTGAAATTTTTCAAAGTCCCTGAAAAATTTTCCAATTTTTGTCCCAATTCTTCCCATTCCCATTGAAACTTTTCAAATCCCTCTCAAAATTGTTGAAATTCTCTTGAAGCTTTTAAAATTCTCTCTAGAATTTTCAAAATCCATGTCCACATGTTTACAATTTCACGTCAAAAAATGGCTAAAATTCCAGTTGAAATTTTTTCAAAGTCCCTTCAAAATTTTCCAATTTTTGTCCCAATTCTTCCCATTCCCATTGAAACTTTTCAAATCCCTCTCAAAATTGTTGAAATTCTCTTGAAGCTTTTAAAATTCTCTCTAGAATTTTCAAAATCCATGTCCACATGTTTACAATTTCACGTCAAAAAATGGCTAAAATTCCAGTTGAAATTTTTTCAAAGTCCCTTAAAAATTTTCCAATTTTTGTCCCAATTCTTCCCATTCCCATTGAAACTTTTCAAATCCCTCTCAAAATTGTTGAAATTCTCTTGAAGCTTTTAAAATTCTCTCTAGAATTTTCAAAATCCACTTCAACATGTTTACAATTTCACGTCAAAAAATGGCTAAAATTCCACTTGAAATTTTTTCAAAGTCCCTTAAAAATTTTCCAATTTTTGTCCCAATTCTTCCCATTCCCATTGAAACTTTTCAAATCCCTCTCAAAATTGTTGAAATTCTCTTGAAGCTTTTAAAATTCTCTCTAGAATTTTCAAAATCCATGTCCACATGTTTACAATTTCACGTCAAAAAATGGCTAAAATTCCAGTTGAAATTTTTTCAAAGTCCCTTAAAAATTTTCCAATTTTTGTCCCAATTCTTCCCATTCCCATTGAAACTTTTCAAATCCCTCTCAAAATTGTTGAAATTCTCTTGAAGCTTTTAAAATTCTCTCTAGAATTTTCAAAATCCATGTCCACATGTTTACAATTTCACATCAAAAAATGGCTAAAATTCCAGTTGAAATTTTTCAAAGTCCCTTAAAAATTTTCCAATTTTTGTCCCAATTCTTCCCATTCCCATTGAAACTTTTCAAATCCCTCTCAAAATTGTTGAAATTCTCTTGAAGCTTTTAAAATTCTCTCTAGAATTTTCAAAATCCATGTCCACATGTTTACAATTTCACGTCAAAAAATGGCTAAAATTCCAGTTGAAATTTTTTCAAAGTCCCTTAAAAATTTTCCAATTTTTGTCCCAATTCTTCCCATTCCCATTGAAACTTTTCAAATCCCTCTCAAAATTGTTGAAATTCTCTTGAAGCTTTTAAAATTCTCTCTAGAATTTTCAAAATCCATGTCCACATGTTTACAATTTCACGTCAAAAAATGGCTAAAATTCCAGTTGAAATTTTTTCAAAGTCCCTTAAAAATTTTCCAATTTTTGTCCCAATTCTTCCCATTCCCATTGAAACTTTTCAAATCCCTCTCAAAATTGTTGAAATTCTGTTGAAGCTTTTAAAATTCTCTCTAGAATTTTCAAAATCCATGTCCACATGTTTACAATTTCACGTAAAAAAATGGCTAAAATTCCAGTTGAAATTTTTTCAAAGTCCCTTAAAAATTTTCCAATTTTTGTCCCAATTCTTCCCATTCCCATTGAAACTTTTCAAATCCCTCTCAAAATTGTTGAAATTCTGTTGAAGCTTTTAAAATTCTCTCTAGAATTTTCAAAATCCATGGCCACATGTTTACAATTTCACGTAAAAAAATGGCTAAAATTCCAGTTGAAATTTTTTCAAAGTCCCTGAAAAATTTTCCAATTTTTGTCCCAATTCTTCCCATTCCCATTGAAACTTTTCAAATCCCTCTCAAAATTGTTGAAATTCTCTTGAAGCTTTTAAAATTCTCTCTAGAATTTTCAAAATCCATGGCCACATGTTTACAATTTCACGTCAAAAAATGGCTAAAATTCCAGTTGAAATTTTTTCAAAGTCCCTTAAAAATTTTCCAATTTTTGTCCCAATTCTTCCCATTCCCATTGAAACTTTTCAAATCCCTCTCAAAATTGTTGAAATTCTCTTGAAGCTTTTAAAATTCTCTCTAGAATTTTCAAAATCCATGGCCACATGTTTACAATTTCACGTCAAAAAATGGCTAAAATTCCAGTTGAAATTTTTTCAAAGTCCCTTAAAAATTTTCCAATTTTGGTCCCAATTCTTCCCATTCCCATTGAAACTTTTCAAATCCCTCTCAAAATTGTTGAAATTCTGTTGAAGCTTTTAAAATTCTCTCTAGAATTTTCAAAATCCATGTCCACATGTTTACAATTTCACGTCAAAAAATGGCTAAAATTCCAGTTGAAATTTTTTCAAAGTCCCTTAAAAATTTTCCAATTTTTGTCCCAATTCTTCCCATTCCCATTGAAACTTTTCAAATCCCTCTCAAAATTGTTGAAATTCTGTTGAAGCTTTTAAAATTCTCTCTAGAATTTTCAAAATCCACTTCAACATGTTTACAATTTCACGTCAAAAAATGGCTAAAATTCCACTTGAAATTTTTTCAAAGTCCCTTAAAAATTTTCCAATTTTTGTCCCAATTCTTCCCATTCCCATTGAAACTTTTCAAATCCCTCTCAAAATTGTTGAAATTCTCTTGAAGCTTTTAAAATTCTCTCTAGAATTTTCAAAATCCATGTCCACATGTTTACAATTTCACGTCAAAAAATGGCTAAAATTCCAGTTGAAATTTTTTCAAAGTCCCTTAAAAATTTTCCAATTTTTGTCCCAATTCTTCCCATTCCCATTGAAACTTTTCAAATCCCTCTCAAAATTGTTGAAATTCTCTTGAAGCTTTTAAAATTCTCTCTAGAATTTTCAAAATCCATGGCCACATGTTTACAATTTCACGTCAAAAATGGCTAAAATTCCAGTTGAAATTTTTTCAAAGTCCCTTAAAAGTTTTCCAATTTTTGTCCCAATTCTTCCCATTCCCATTGAAACTTTTCAAATCCCTCTCAAAATTGTTGAAATTCTCTTGAAGCTTTTAAAATTCTCTCTAGAATTTTCAAAATCCATGTCCACATGTTTACAATTTCACGTCAAAAAATGGCTAAAATTCCAGTTGAAATTTTTTCAAAGTCCCTTAAAAATTTTCCAATTTTTGTCCCAATTCTTCCCATTCCCATTGAAACTTTTCAAATCCCTCTCAAAATTGTTGAAATTCTGTTGAAGCTTTTAAAATTCTCTCTAGAATTTTCAAAATCCATGTCCACATGTTTACAATTTCACGTAAAAAAATGGCTAAAATTCCAGTTGAAATTTTTCAAAGTCCCTTAAAAATTTTCCAATTTTTGTCCCAATTCTTCCCATTCCCATTGAAACTTTTCAAATCCCTCTCAAAATTGTTGAAATTCTGTTGAAGCTTTTAAAATTCTCTCTAGAATTTTCAAAATCCATGGCCACATGTTTACAATTTCACGTAAAAAAATGGCTAAAATTCCAGTTGAAATTTTTCAAAGTCCCTTAAAAGTTTTCCAATTTTTGTCCCAATTCTTCCCATTCCCATTGAAACTTTTCAAATCCCTCTCAAAATTGTTGAAATTCTCTTGAAGCTTTTAAAATTCTCTCTAGAATTTTCAAAATCCATGGCCACATGTTTACAATTTCACGTCAAAAAATGGCTAAAATTCCAGTTGAAATTTTTTCAAAGTCCCTTAAAATTTTCCAATTTTTGTCCCAATTCTTCCCATTCCCATTGAAACTTTTCAAATCCCTCTCAAAATTGTTGAAATTCTCTTGAAGCTTTTAAAATTCTCTCTAGAATTTTCAAAATCCATGGCCACATGTTTACAATTTCACGTCAAAAAATGGCTAAAATTCCAGTTGAAATTTTTTCAAAGTCCCTTAAAAATTTTCCAATTTTGGTCCCAATTCTTCCCATTCCCATTGAAACTTTTCAAATCCCTCTCAAAATTGTTGAAATTCTGTTGAAGCTTTTAAAATTCTCTCTAGAATTTTCAAAATCCATGTCCACATGTTTACAATTTCACGTCAAAAAATGGCTAAAATTCCAGTTGAAATTTTTTCAAAGTCCCTTAAAAATTTTCCAATTTTTGTCCCAATTCTTCCCATTCCCATTGAAACTTTTCAAATCCCTCTCAAAATTGTTGAAATTCTGTTGAAGCTTTTAAAATTCTCTCTAGAATTTTCAAAATCCACTTCAACATGTTTACAATTTCACGTCAAAAAATGGCTAAAATTCCACTTGAAATTTTTTCAAAGTCCCTTAAAAATTTTCCAATTTTTGTCCCAATTCTTCCCATTCCCATTGAAACTTTTCAAATCCCTCTCCAAATTGTTGAAATTCTCTTGAAGCTTTAAAAATTCTCTCTAGAATTTTCAAAATCCATGTCCACATGTTTACAATTTCACGTCAAAAAATGGCTAAAATTCCAGTTGAAATTTTTTCAAAGTCCCTTAAAAATTTTCCAATTTTTGTCCCAATTCTTCCCATTCCCATTGAAACTTTTCAAATCCCTCTCAAAATTGTTGAAATTCTCTTGAAGCTTTTAAAATTCTCTCTAGAATTTTCAAAATCCATGTCCACATGTTTACAATTTCACGTCAAAAAATGGCTAAAATTCCAGTTGAAATTTTTTCAAAGTCCCTTCAAAATTTTCCAATTTTTGTCCAATTCTTCCCATTCCCATTGAAACTTTTCAAATCCCTCTCAAAATTGTTGAAATTCTCTTGAAGCTTTTAAAATTCTCTCTAGAATTTTCAAAATCCATGTCCACATGTTTACAATTTCACGTCAAAAAATGGCTAAAATTCCAGTTGAAATTTTTTCAAAGTCCCTTAAAAATTTTCCAATTTTTGTCCCAATTCTTCCCATTCCCATTGAAACTTTTCAAATCCCGTTCAAAATTGTTGAAATTCTCTTGAAGCTTTTAAAATTCTCTCTAGAATTTTCAAAATCCATGTCCACATGTTTACAATTTCATGTCAAAAAATGGCTAAAATTCCAGTTGAAATTTTTTCAAAGTCCCTTAAAAATTTTCCAATTTTTGTCCCATTTCTTCCCATTCCCATTGAAACTTTTCAAATCCCTCTCAAAATTGTTGAAATTCTCTTGAAGCTTTTAAAATTCTCTCTAGAATTTTCAAAATCCACTTCAACATGTTTACAATTTCACGTCAAAAAATTGCTAAAATTCCAGTTGAAATTTTTTCAAAGTCCCTTAAAAATTTTCCAATTTTTGTCCCAATTCTTCCCATTCCCATTGAAACTTTTCAAATCCCTCTCAAAATTGTTGAAATTCTGTTGAAGCTTTTAAAATTCTCTCTAGAATTTTCAAAATCCATGTCCACATGTTTACAATTTCACGTCAAAAAATGGCTAAAATTCCAGTTGAAATTTTTTCAAAGTCCCTTAAAAATTTTCCAATTTTTGTCCCAATTCTTCCCATTCCCATTGAAACTTTTCAAATCCCTCTCAAAATTGTTGAAATTCTATTGAAGCTTTTAAAATTCTCTCTAGAATTTTCAAAATCCAAGTCCACATGTTTACAATTTCACATCAAAAAATGGCTAAAATTCCAGTTGAAATTTTTTCAAAGTCCCTTAAAAATTTTCCAATTTTTGTCCCAATTCTTCCCATTCCCATTGAAACTTTTCAAATCCCTCTCAAAATTGTTGAAATTCTGTTGAAGCTTTTAAAATTCTCTCTAGAATTTTCAAAATCCATGGCCACATGTTTACAATTTCATGTCAAAAAATTGCTAAAATTCCACTTGAAATTTTTTCAAAGTCCCTTAAAAATTTTCCAATTTTTGTCCCAATTCTTCCCATTCCCATTGAAACTTTTCAAATCCCTCTCAAAATTGTTGAAATTCTCTTGAAGCTTTTAAAATTCTCTCTAGAATTTTCAAAATCCATGTCCACATGTTTACAATTTCACGTCAAAAAATGGCTAAAATTCCAGTTGAAATTTTTTCAAAGTCCCTGAAAAATTTTCCAATTTTTGTCCCAATTCTTCCCATTCCCATTGAAACTTTTCAAATCCCTCTCAAAATTGTTGAAATTCTCTTGAAGCTTTTAAAATTCTCTCTAGAATTTTCAAAATCCATGGCCACATGTTTACAATTTCACGTCAAAAAATGGCTAAAATTCCAGTTGAAATTTTTTCAAAGTCCCTTAAAAATTTTCCAATTTTTGTCCCAATTCTTCCCATTCCCATTGAAACTTTTCAAATCCCTCTCAAAATTGTTGAAATTCTGTTGAAGCTTTTAAAATTCTCTCTAGAATTTTCAAAATCCACTTCAACATGTTTACAATTTCACGTCAAAAAATGGCTAAAATTCCAGTTGAAATTTTTTCAAAGTCCCTTAAAAATTTTCCAATTTTTGTTCCAATTCTTCCCATTCCCATTGAAACTTTTCAAATCCCTCTCAAAATTGTTGAAATTCTGTTGAAGCTTTTAAAATTCTCTCTAGAATTTTCAAAATCCATGTCCACATGTTTACAATTTCACGTCAAAAAAATTGCTAAAATTCCAGTTGAAATTTTTTCAAAGTCCCTGAAAAATTTTCCAATTTTTGTCCCAATTCTTCCCATTCCCATTGAAACTTTTCAAATCCCTCTCAAAATTGTTGAAATTCTGTTGAAGCTTTTAAATTCTCTCTAGAATTTTCAAAATCCATGTCCACATGTTTACAATTTCACGTCAAAAAATGGCTAAAATTCCAGTTGAAATTTTTTCAAAGTCCCTTCAAAATTTTCCAATTTTTGTCCCAATTCTTCCCATTCCCATTGAAACTTTTCAAATCCCTCTCAAAATTGTTGAAATTCTCTTGAAGCTTTTAAAATTCTCTCTAGAATTTTCAAAATCCATGGCCACATGTTTACAATTTCACGTCAAAAAATGGCTAAAATTCCAGTTGAAATTTTTTCAAAGTCCCTTACAAATTTTCCAATTTTTGTCCCAATTCTTCCCATTCCCATTGAAACTTTTCAAATCCCTCTCAAAATTGTTGAAATTCTCTTGAAGCTTTTAAAATTCTCTCTAGAATTTTCAAAATCCATGGCCACATGTTTACAATTTCACGTCAAAAAATGGCTAAAATTCCAGTTGAAATTTTTTCAAAGTCCCTTAAAAATTTTCCAATTTTTGTCCCAATTCTTCCCATTCCCATTGAAACTTTTCAAATCCCTCTCAAAATTGTTGAAATTCTGTTGAAGCTTTTAAAATTCTCTCTAGAATTTTCAAAATCCACTTCAACATGTTTACAATTTCACGTCAAAAAATTGCTAAAATTCCACTTGAAATTTTTTCAAAGTCCCTTAAAAATTTTCCAATTTTTGTTCCAATTCTTCCCATTCCCATTGAAACTTTTCAAATCCCTCTCAAAATTGTTGAAATTCTGTTGAAGCTTTTAAAATTCTCTCTAGAATTTTCAAAATCCATGTCCACATGTTTACAATTTCATGTCAAAAAATTGCTAAAATTCCAGTTGAAATTTTTTCAAAGTCCCTTAAAAATTTTCCAATTTTTGTCCCAATTCTTCCCATTCCCATTGAAACTTTTCAAATCCCTCTCAAAATTGTTGAAATTCTGTTGAAGCTGTTAAAATTCTCTCTAGAATTTTCAAAATCCATGTCCACATGTTTACAATTTCACGTCAAAAAATTGCTAAAATTCCAGTTGAAATTTTTTCAAAGTCCCTTAAAAGTTTTCCAATTTTTGTCCCAATTCTTCCCATTCCCATTGAAACTTTTCAAATCCCTCTCAAAATTGTTGAAATTCTCTTGAAGCTTTTAAAATTCTCTCTAGAATTTTCAAAATCCATGTCCACATGTTTACAATTTCACGTCAAAAAATGGCTAAAATTCCAGTTGAAATTTTTTCAAAGTCCCTTAAAAGTTTTCCAATTTTTGTCCCAATTCTTCCCATTCCCATTGAAACTTTTCAAATCCCTCTCAAAATTGTTGAAATTCTCTTGAAGCTTTTAAAATTCTCTCTAGAATTTTCAAAATCCATGTCCACATGTTTACAATTTCACATCAAAAAATGGCTAAAATTCCAGTTGAAATTTTTTCAAAGTCCCTTCAAAATTTTCCAATTTTTGTCCCAATTCTTCCCATTCCCATTGAAACTTTTCAAATCCCTCTCAAAATTGTTGAAATTCTCTTGAAGCTTTAAAAATTCTCTCTAGAATTTTCCAAATCCATGTCCACATGTTTACAATTTCACGTCAAAAAATGGCTAAAATTCCAGTTGAAATTTTTTCAAAGTCCCTTAAAAATTTTCCAATTTTTGTCCCAATTCTTCCCATTCCCATTGAAACTTTTCAAATCCCGTTCAAAATTGTTGAAATTCTCTTGAAGCTTTTAAAATTCTCTCTAGAATTTTCAAAATCCATGTCCACATGTTTACAATTTCATGTCAAAAAATGGCTAAAATTCCAGTTGAAATTTTTTCAAAGTCCCTTAAAAATTTTCCAATTTTTGTCCCATTTCTTCCCATTCCCATTGAAACTTTTCAAATCCCTCTCAAAATTGTTGAAATTCTCTTGAAGCTTTTAAAATTCTCTCTAGAATTTTCAAAATCCACTTCAACATGTTTACAATTTCACGTCAAAAAATTGCTAAAATTCCAGTTGAAATTTTTTCAAAGTCCCTTAAAAATTTTCCAATTTTTGTCCCAATTCTTCCCATTCCCATTGAAACTTTTCAAATCCCTCTCAAAATTGTTGAAATTCTCTTGAAGCTTTTAAAATTCTCTCTAGAATTTTCAAAATCCATGGCCACATGTTTACAATTTCACGTCAAAAAATGGCTAAAATTCCAGTTGAAATTTTTTCAAAGTCCCTTAAAAATTTTCCAATTTTTGTCCCAATTCTTCCCATTCCCATTGAAACTTTTCAAATCCCTCTCAAAATTGTTGAAATTCTCTTGAAGCTTTTAAAATTCTCTCTAGAATTTTCGAAATCCATGTCCACATGTTTACAATTTCACATCAAAAAATGGCTAAAATTCCAGTTGAAATTTTTTCAAAGTCCCTTAAAAATTTTCCAATTTTTGTCCCAATTCTTCCCATTCCCATTGAAACTTTTCAAATCCCTCTCAAAATTGTTGAAATTCTCTTGAAGCTTTTAAAATTCTCTCTAGAATTTTCAAAATCCATGGCCACATGTTTACATTTTCACGTCAAAAAATGGCTAAAATTCCAGTTGAAATTTTTTCAAAGTCCCTTAAAAATTTTCCAATTTTTGTCCCAATTCTTCCCATTCCCATTGAAACTTTTCAAATCCCTCTCAAAATTGTTGAAATTCTGTTGAAGCTTTTAAAATTCTCTCTAGAATTTTCAAAATCCACTTCAACATGTTTACAATTTCACGTCAAAAAATTGCTAAAATTCCACTTGAAATTTTTTCAAAGTCCCTTAAAAATTTTCCAATTTTTGTTCCAATTCTTCCCATTCCCATTGAAACTTTTCAAATCCCTCTCAAAATTGTTGAAATTCTGTTGAAGCTTTTAAAATTCTCTCTAGAATTTTCAAAATCCATGTCCACATGTTTACAATTTCACGTCAAAAAATTGCTAAAATTCCAGTTGAAATTTTTTCAAAGTCCCTTAAAAATTTTCCAATTTTTGTCCCAATTCTTCCCATTCCCATTGAAACTTTTCAAATCCCTCTCAAAATTGTTGAAATTCTGTTGAAGCTGTTAAAATTCTCTCTAGAATTTTCAAAATCCATGTCCACATGTTTACAATTTCACGTCAAAAAATGGCTAAAATTCCAGTTGAAATTTTTTCAAAGTCCCTTAAAAGTTTTCCAATTTTTGTCCCAATTCTTCCCATTCCCATTGAAACTTTTCAAATCCCTCTCAAAATTGTTGAAATTCTCTTGAAGCTTTTAAAATTCTCTCTAGAATTTTCAAAATCCATGTCCACATGTTTACAATTTCACGTCAAAAAATGGCTAAAATTCCAGTTGAAATTTTTTCAAAGTCCCTTAAAAGTTTTCCAATTTTTGTCCCAATTCTTCCCATTCCCATTGAAACTTTTCAAATCCCTCTCAAAATTGTTGAAATTCTCTTGAAGCTTTTAAAATTCTCTCTAGAATTTTCAAAATCCATGTCCACATGTTTACAATTTCACATCAAAAAATGGCTAAAATTCCAGTTGAAATTTTTTCAAAGTCCCTTCAAAATTTTCCAATTTTTGTCCCAATTCTTCCCATTCCCATTGAAACTTTTCAAATCCCTCTCAAAATTGTTGAAATTCTCTTGAAGCTTTAAAAATTCTCTCTAGAATTTTCCAAATCCATGTCCACATGTTTACAATTTCACGTCAAAAAATGGCTAAAATTCCAGTTGAAATTTTTTCAAAGTCCCTTAAAAATTTTCCAATTTTTGTCCCAATTCTTCCCATTCCCATTGAAACTTTTCAAATCCCTCTCAAAATTGTTGAAATTCTCTTGAAGCTTTAAAAATTCTCAATAGAATTTTCAAAATCCATGTCCACATGTTTACAATTTCACGTCAAAAAATGGCTAAAATTCCAGTTGAAATTTTTTCAAAGTCCCTTAAAAATTTTCCAATTTTTGTCCCAATTCTTCCCATTCCCATTGAAACTTTTCAAATCCCGTTCAAAATTGTTGAAATTCTCTTGAAGCTTTTAAAATTCTCTCTAGAATTTTCAAAATCCATGTCCACATGTTTACAATTTCATGTCAAAAAATGGCTAAAATTCCAGTTGAAATTTTTTCAAAGTCCCTTAAAAATTTTCCAATTTTTGTCCCATTTCTTCCCATTCCCATTGAAACTTTTCAAATCCCTCTCAAAATTGTTGAAATTCTCTTGAAGCTTTTAAAATTCTCTCTAGAATTTTCAAAATCCACTTCAACATGTTTACAATTTCACGTCAAAAAATTGCTAAAATTCCAGTTGAAATTTTTTCAAAGTCCCTTAAAAATTTTCCAATTTTTGTCCCAATTCTTCCCATTCCCATTGAAACTTTTCAAATCCCTCTCAAAATTGTTGAAATTCTCTTGAAGCTTTTAAAATTCTCTCTAGAATTTTCAAAATCCATGGCCACATGTTTACAATTTCACGTCAAAAAATGGCTAAAATTCCAGTTGAAATTTTTTCAAAGTCCCTTAAAAATTTTCCAATTTTTGTCCCAATTCTTCCCATTCCCATTGAAACTTTTCAAATCCCTCTCAAAATTGTTGAAATTCTCTTGAAGCTTTTAAAATTCTCTCTAGAATTTTCGAAATCCATGTCCACATGTTTACAATTTCACATCAAAAAATGGCTAAAATTCCAGTTGAAATTTTTTCAAAGTCCCTTAAAAATTTTCCAATTTTTGTCCCAATTCTTCCCATTCCCATTGAAACTTTTCAAATCCCTCTCAAAATTGTTGAAATTCTCTTGAAGCTTTTAAAATTCTCTCTAGAATTTTCAAAATCCATGGCCACATGTTTACATTTTCACGTCAAAAAATGGCTAAAATTCCAGTTGAAATTTTTTCAAAGTCCCTTAAAAATTTTCCAATTTTTGTCCCAATTCTTCCCATTCCCATTGAAACTTTTCAAATCCCTCTCAAAATTGTTGAAATTCTCTTGAAGCTTTTAAAATTCTCTCTAGAATTTTCAAAATCCATGTCCACATGTTTACAATTTCACGTCAAAAAATGGCTAAAATTCCAGTTGAAATTTTTTCAAAGTCCCTTAAAAATTTTCCAATTTTTGTCCCAATTCTTCCCATTCCCATTGAAACTTTTCAAATCCCTCTCAAAATTGTTGAAATTCTGTTGAAGCTTTTAAAATTCTCTCTACAATTTTCAAAATCCACTTCAACATGTTTACAATTTCACGTCAAAAAATGGCTAAAATTCCAGTTGAAATTTTTTCAAAGTCCCTTAAAAATTTTCCAATTTTTGTCCCAATTCTTCCCATTCCCATTGAAACTTTTCAAATCCCTCTCAAAATTGTTGAAATTCTCTTGAAGCTTTTAAAATTCTCTCTAGAATTTTCAAAATCCATGTCCACATGTTTACAATTTCACGTCAAAAAATGGCTAAAATTCCAGTTGAAATTTTTTCAAAGTCCCTTAAAAATTTTCCAATTTTTGTCCCAATTCTTCCCATTCCCATTGAAACTTTTCAAATCCCTCTCAAAATTGTTGAAATTCTGTTGAAGCTTTTAAAATTCTCTCTAGAATTTTCAAAATCCACTTCAACATGTTTACAATTTCACGTCAAAAAATTGCTAAAATTCCAGTTGAAATTTTTTCAAAGTCCCTTAAAAATTTTCCAATTTTTGTTCCAATTCTTCCCATTCCCATTGAAACTTTTCAAATCCCTCTCAAAATTGTTGAAATTCTCTTGAAGCTTTTAAAATTCTCTCTAGAATTTTCAAAATCCATGTCCACATGTTTACAATTTCACGTCAAAAAATGGCTAAAATTCCAGTTGAAATTTTTTCAAAGTCCCTTAAAAATTTTCCAATTTTTGTCCCAATTCTTCCCATTCCCATTGAAACTTTTCAAATCCCTCTCAAAATTGTTGAAATTCTCTTGAAGCTTTTAAAATTCTCTCTAGAATTTTCAAAATCCATGTCCACATGTTTACAATTTCACATCAAAAAATGGCTAAAATTCCAGTTGAAATTTTTTCAAAGTCCCTTAAAAATTTTCCAATTTTTGTCCCAATTCTTCCCATTCCCATTGAAACTTTTCAAATCCCTCTCAAAATTGTTGAAATTCTCTTGAAGCTTTAAAAATTCTCTCTAGAATTTTCAAAATCCATGTCCACATGTTTACAATTTCACGTCAAAAAATGGCTAAAATTCCAGTTGAAATTTTTTCAAAGTCCCTTAAAAATTTTCCAATTTTTGTCCCAATTCTTCCCATTCCCATTGAAACTTTTCAAATCCCTCTCAAAATTGTTGAAATTCTGTTGAAGCTTTTAAAATTCTCTCTAGAATTTTCAAAATCCATGTCCACATGTTTACAATTTCACGTCAAAAAATGGCTAAAATTCCAGTTGAAATTTTTTCAAAGTCCCTTAAAAATTTTCCAATTTTTGTCCCAATTCTTCCCATTCCCATTGAAACTTTTCAAATCCCTCTCAAAATTGTTGAAATTCTCTTGAAGCTTTTAAAATTCTCTCTAGAATTTTCAAAATCCATGTCCACATGTTTACAATTTCATGTCAAAAAATGGCTAAAATTCCAGTTGAAATTTTTTCAAAGTCCCTTAAAAATTTTCCAATTTTTGTCCCAATTCTTCCCATTCCCATTGAAACTTTTCAAATCCCTCTCAAAATTGTTGAAATTCTCTTGAAGCTTTTAAAATTCTCTCTAGAATTTTCAAAATCCACTTCAACATGTTTACAATTTCACGTCAAAAAATTGCTAAAATTCCAGTTGAAATTTTTTCAAAGTCCCTTAAAAATTTTCCAATTTTTGTCCCAATTCTTCCCATTCCCATTGAAACTTTTCAAATCAATCTCAAAATTGTTGAAATTCTCTTGAAGCTTTTAAAATTCTCTCTAGAATTTTCAAAATCCATGGCCACATGTTTACAATTTCACGTCAAAAAATGGCTAAAATTCCAGTTGAAATTTTTTCAAAGTCCCTTAAAAATTTTCCAATTTTTGTCCCAATTCTTCCCATTCCCATTGAAACTTTTCAAATCCCTCTCAAAATTGTTGAAATTCTCTTGAAGCTTTTAAAATTCTCTCTAGAATTTTCGAAATCCATGTCCACATGTTTACAATTTCACATCAAAAAATGGCTAAAATTCCAGTTGAAATTTTTTCAAAGTCCCTTAAAAATTTTCCAATTTTTGTCCCAATTCTTCCCATTCCCATTGAAACTTTTCAAATCCCTCTCAAAATTGTTGAAATTCTGTTGAAGCTTTTAAAATTCTCTCTAGAATTTTCAAAATCCATGGCCACATGTTTACAATTTCACGTCAAAAAATGGCTAAAATTCCAGTTGAAATTTTTTCAAAGTCCCTTAAAAATTTTCCAATTTTTGTCCCAATTCTTCCCATTCCCATTGAAACTTTTCAAATCCCTCTCAAAATTGTTGAAATTCTGTTGAAGCTTTTAAAATTCTCTCTAGAATTTTCAAAATCCACTTCAACATGTTTACAATTTCACGTCAAAAAATGGCTAAAATTCCAGTTGAAATTTTTTCAAAGTCCCTTAAAAATTTTCCAATTTTTGTCCCAATTCTTCCCATTCCCATTGAAACTTTTCAAATCCCTCTCAAAATTGTTGAAATTCTCTTGAAGCTTTTAAAATTCTCTCTAGATTTTTCAAAATCCATGTCCACATGTTTACAATTTCACGTCAAAAAATGGCTAAAATTCCAGTTGAAATTTTTTCAAAGTCCCTTAAAAATTTTCCAATTTTTGTCCCAATTCTTCCCATTCCCATTGAAACTTTTCAAATCCCTCTCAAAATTGTTGAAATTCTCTTGAAGCTTTTAAAATTCTCTCTAGAATTTTCAAAATCCATGGCCACATGTTTACAATTTCATGTCAAAAAATTGCTAAAATTCCACTTGAAATTTTTTCAAAGTCCCTTAAAAATTTTCCAATTTTTGTTCCAATTCTTCCCATTCCCATTGAAACTTTTCTAATCCCTCTCAAAATTGTTGAAATTCTCTTGAAGCTTTTAAAATTCTCTCTAGAATTTTCAAAATCCATGTCCACATGTTTACAATTTCACGTCAAAAAATGGCTAAAATTCCAGTTGAAATTTTTTCAAAGTCCCTTAAAAATTTTCCAATTTTTGTTCCAATTCTTCCCATTCCCATTGAAACTTTTCAAATCCCTCTCAAAATTGTTGAAATTCTCTTGAAGCTTTTAAAATTCTCTCTAGAATTTTCAAAATCCATGTCCACATGTTTACAATTTCACGTCAAAAAATGGCTAAAATTCCAGTTGAAATTTTTTCAAAGTCCCTTAAAAATTTTCCAATTTTTGTCCCAATTCTTCCCATTCCCATTGAAACTTTTCAAATCCCTCTCAAAATTGTTGAAATTCTATTGAAGCTTTTAAAATTCTCTCTAGAATTTTCAAAATCCACTTCAACATGTTTACAATTTCACGTCAAAAAATGGCTAAAATTCCAGTTGAAATTTTTTCAAAGTCCCTTAAAAATTTTCCAATTTTTGTCCCAATTCTTCCCATTCCCATTGAAACTTTTCAAATCCCTCTCAAAATTGTTGAAATTCTCTTGAAGCTTTTAAAATTCTCTCTGGAATTTTCAAAATCCATGTCCACATGTTTACAATTTCACGTCAAAAAATGGCTAAAATTCCAGTTGAAATTTTTTCAAAGTCCCTTAAAAATTTTCCAATTTTTGTCCCAATTCTTCCCATTCCCATTGAAACTTTTCAAATCCCTCTCAAAATTGTTGAAATTCTCTTGAAGCTTTTAAAATTCTCTCTAGAATTTTCAAAATCCACTTCAACATGTTTACAATTTCACGTCAAAAAATTGCTAAAATTCCACTTGAAATTTTTTCAAAGTCCCTTAAAAATTTTCCAATTTTTGTTCCAATTCTTCCCATTCCCATTGAAACTTTTCAAATCCCTCTCAAAATTGTTGAAATTCTCTTGAAGCTTTTAAAATTCTCTCTAGAATTTTCAAAATCCATGGCCACATGTTTACAATTTCACGTCAAAAAATGGCTAAAATTCCAGTTGAAATTTTTTCAAAGTCCCTTAAAAATTTTCCAATTTTTGTCCCAATTCTTCCCATTCCCATTGAAACTTTTCAAATCCCTCTCAAAATTGTTGAAATTCTCTTGAAGCTTTTAAAATTCTCTCTAGAATTTTCAAAATCCATGTCCACATGTTTACAATTTCACATCAAAAAATGGCTAAAATTCCAGTTGAAATTTTTTCAAAGTCCCTTAAAAATTTTCCAATTTTTGTCCCAATTCTTCCCATTCCCATTGAAACTTTTCAAATCCCTCTCAAAATTGTTGAAATTCTCTTGAAGCTTTAAAATTCTCTCTAGAATTTTCAAAATCCATGTCCACATGTTTACAATTTCACGTCAAAAAATGGCTAAAATTCCAGTTGAAATTTTTTCAAAGTCCCTTAAAAATTTTCCAATTTTTGTCCCAATTCTTCCCATTCCCATTGAAACTTTTCAAATCCCTCTCAAAATTGTTGAAATTCTCTTGAAGCTTTTAAAATTCTCTCTAGAATTTTCAAAATCCATGTCCACATGTTTACAATTTCACGTCAAAAAATGGCTAAAATTCCAGTTGAAATTTTTTCAAAGTCCCTTAAAAATTTTCCAATTTTTGTCCCAATTCTTCCCATTCCCATTGAAACTTTTCAAATCCCTCTCAAAATTGTTGAAATTCTCTTGAAGCTTTTAAAATTCTCTCTAGAATTTTCAAAATCCATGTCCACATGTTTACAATTTCACGTCAAAAAATGGCTAAAATTCCAGTTGAAATTTTTTCAAAGTCCCTTAAAAATTTTCCAATTTTTGTCCCAATTCTTCCCATTCCCATTGAAACTTTTCAAATCCCTCTCAAAATTGTTGAAATTCTGTTGAAGCTTTTAAAATTCTCTCTAGAATTTTCAAAATCCACTTCAACATGTTTACAATTTCACATAAAAAAAATGGCTAAAATTCCAGTTGAAATTTTTTCAAAGTCCCTTAAAAGTTTTCCAATTTTTGTCCCAATTCTTCCCATTCCCATTGAAACTTTTCAAATCCCTCTCAAAATTGTTGAAATTCTCTTGAAGCTTTTAAAATTCTCTCTAGAATTTTCAAAATCCATGTCCACATGTTTACAATTTCACGTCAAAAAATGGCTAAAATTCCAGTTGAAATTTTTTCAAAGTCCCTTAAAAATTTTCCAATTTTTGTCCCAATTCTTCCCATTCCCATTGAAACTTTTCAAATCCCTCTCAAAATTGTTGAAATTCTCTTGAAGCTTTTAAAATTCTCTCTAGAATTTTCGAAATCCATGTCCACATGTTTACAATTTCACATCAAAAAATGGCTAAAATTCCAGTTGAAATTTTTTCAAAGTCCCTGAAAAATTTTCCAATTTTGTCCCAATTCTTCCCATTCCCATTGAAACTTTTCAAATCCCTCTCAAAATTGTTGAAATTCTCTTGAAGCTTTTAAAATTCTCTCTAGAATTTTCAAAATCCATGTCCACATGTTTACAATTTCACGTCAAAAAATGGCTAAAATTCCAGTTGAAATTTTTTCAAAGTCCCTTAAAAATTTTCCAATTTTTGTCCCAATTCTTCCCATTCCCATTGAAACTTTTCAAATCCCTCTCAAAATTGTTGAAATTCTCTTGAAGCTTTTAAAATTCTCTCTAGAATTTTCAAAATCCATGTCCACATGTTTACAATTTCACGTCAAAAAATGGCTAAAATTCCAGTTGAAATTTTTTCAAAGTCCCTTCAAAATTTTCCAATTTTTGTCCCAATTCTTCCCATTCCCATTGAAACTTTTCAAATCCCTCTCAAAATTGTTGAAATTCTCTTGAAGCTTTTAAAATTCTCTCTAGAATTTTCAAAATCCATGGCCACATGTTTACAATTTCACGTCAAAAATGGCTAAAATTCCAGTTGAAATTTTTTCAAAGTCCCTTAAAAATTTTCCAATTTTGGTCCCAATTCTTCCCATTCCCATTGAAACTTTTCAAATCCCTCTCAAAATTGTTGAAATTCTCTTGAAGCTTTTAAAATTCTCTCTAGAATTTTCAAAATCCACTTCAACATGTTTACAATTTCACGTCAAAAAATTGCTAAAATTCCAGTTGAAATTTTTTCAAAGTCCCTTAAAAATTTTCCAATTTTTGTTCCAATTCTTCCCATTCCCATTGAAACTTTTCAAATCCCTCTCAAAATTGTTGAAATTCTCTTGAAGCTTTTAAAATTCTCTCTAGAATTTTCAAAATCCATGTCCACATGTTTACAATTTCACGTCAAAAAATGGCTAAAATTCCAGTTGAAATTTTTTCAAAGTCCCTTAAAAATGTTCCAATTTTTGTCCCAATTCTTCCCATTCCCATTGAAACTTTTCAAATCCCTCTCCAAATTGTTGAAATTCTGTTGAAGCTTTTAAAATTCTCTCTAGAATTTTCAAAATCCATGTCCACATGTTTACAATTTCACATAAAAAAATGGCTAAAATTCCAGTTGAAATTTTTTCAAAGTCCCTTAAAAATTTTCCAATTTTTGTCCCAATTCTTCCCATTCCCATTGAAACTTTTCAAATCCCTCTCAAAATTGTTGAAATTCTCTTGAAGCTTTAAAAATTCTCTCTAGAATTTTCAAAATCCATGTCCACATGTTTACAATTTCACGTCAAAAAATGGCTAAAATTCCAGTTGAAATTTTTTCAAAGTCCCTTAAAAATTTTCCAATTTTTGTCCCAATTCTTCCCATTCCCATTGAAACTTTTCAAATCCCTCTCCAAATTGTTGAAATTCTCTTGAAGCTTTTAAAATTCTCTCTAGAATTTTCAAAATCCATGTCCACATGTTTACAATTTCACGTCAAAAAATGGCTAAAATTCCAGTTGAAATTTTTTCAAAGTCCCTTAAAAATTTTCCAATTTTTGTCCCAATTCTTCCCATTCCCATTGAAACTTTCAAATCCCTCTCAAAATTGTTGAAATTCTCTTGAAGCTTTAAAATTCTCTCTAGAATTTTCAAATCCATGTCCACATGTTTACAATTTCACATAAAAAAAATGGCTAAAATTCCAGTTGAAATTTTTTCAAAGTCCCTTAAAAGTTTCCAATTTTTGTCCAATTCTTCCCATTCCCATTGAAACTTTTCAAATCCCTCTCCAAATTGTTGAAATTCTGTTGAAGCTTTTAAAATTCTCTCTAGAATTTTCAAAATCCATGGCCACATGTTTACAATTTCACGTCAAAAAATGGCTAAAATTCCAGTTGAAATTTTTTCAAAGTCCCTTAAAAGTTTTCCAATTTTTGTCCCAATTCTTCCCATTCCCATTGAAACTTTTCAAATCCCTCTCAAAATTGTTGAAATTCTGTTGAAGCTTTTAAAATTCTCTCTAGAATTTTCAAAATCCATGTCCACATGTTTACAATTTCATGTCAAAAAATGGCTAAAATTCCAGTTGAAATTTTTTCAAAGTCCCTTAAAAATTTTCCAATTTTGGTCCCAATTCTTCCCATTCCCATTGAAACTTTTCAAATCCCTCTCAAAATTGTTGAAATTCTGTTGAAGCTTTTAAAATTCTCTCTAGAATTTTCAAAATCCATGTCCACATGTTTACAATTTCATGTCAAAAAATGGCTAAAATTCCAGTTGAAATTTTTTCAAAGTCCCTTAAAAATTTTCCAATTTTTGTCCCAATTCTTCCCATTCCCATTGAAACTTTTCAAATCCCTCTCCAAATGGTTGAAATTCTCTTGAAGCTTTTAAAATTCTCTCTAGAATTTTCAAAATCCATGTCCACATGTTTACAATTTCACGTCAAAAAATGGCTAAAATTCCAGTTGAAATTTTTCAAAGTCCCTTAAAAATTTTCCAATTTTTGTCCCAATTCTTCCCATTCCCATTGAAACTTTTCAAATCCCTCTCAAAATTGTTGAAATTCTCTTGAAGCTTTTAAAATTCTCTCTAGAATTTTCAAAATCCATGGCCACATGTTTACAATTTCACGTCAAAAAATTGCTAAAATTCCAGTTGAAATTTTTTCAAAGTCCCTTAAAAATTTTCCAATTTTTGTCCCAATTCTTCCCATTCCCATTGAAACTTTTCAAATCCCTCTCAAAATTGTTGAAATTCTCTTGAAGCTTTTAAAATTCTCTCTAGAATTTTCGAAATCCATGTCCACATGTTGACAATTTCACATCAAAAAAAGGCTAAAATTCCAGTTGAAATTTTTTCAAAGTCCCTTAAAAATTTTCCAATTTTTGTCCCAATTCTTCCCATTCCCATTGAAACTTTTCAAATCCCTCTCAAAATTGTTGAAATTCTCTTGAAGCTTTTAAAATTCTCTCTAGAATTTTCAAAATCCATGTCCACATGTTTACAATTTCACGTCAAAAAATGGCTAAAATTCCAGTTGAAATTTTTTCAAAGTCCCTTAAAAATTTTCCAATTTTTGTCCCAATTCTTCCCATTCCCATTGAAACTTTCAAATCCCTCTCAAAATTGTTGAAATTCTCTTGAAGCTTTAAAAATTCTCTCTAGAATTTTCAAAATCCATGTCCACATGTTTACAATTTCACGTCAAAAAATGGCTAAAATTCCAGTTGAAATTTTTTCAAAGTCCCTTAAAAATTTTCCAATTTTTGTCCCAATTCTTCCCATTCCCATTGAAACTTTTCAAATCCCTCTCAAAATTGTTGAAATTCTCTTGAAGCTTTTAAAATTCTCTCTAGAATTTTCAAAATCCATGTCCACATGTTTACAATTTCACGTCAAAAAATGGCTAAAATTCCAGTTGAAATTTTTTCAAAGTCCCTTAAAAATTTTCCAATTTTTGTCCCAATTCTTCCCATTCCCATTGAAACTTTCAAATCCCTCTCAAAATTGTTGAAATTCTCTTGAAGCTTTTAAAATTCTCTCTAGAATTTTCAAAATCCATGTCCACATGTTTACAATTTCACATAAAAAAATGGCTAAAATTCCAGTTGAAATTTTTTCAAAGTCCCTTAAAAGTTTTCCAATTTTTGTCCCAATTCTTCCCATTCCCATTGAAACTTTTCAAATCCCTCTCAAAATTGTTGAAATTCTCTTGAAGCTTTTAAAATTCTCTCTAGAATTTTCAAAATCCATGTCCACATGTTTACAATTTCACGTCAAAAAATGGCTAAAATTCCAGTTGAAATTTTTTCAAAGTCCCTTAAAAATTTTCCAATTTTTGTCCCAATTCTTCCCATTCCCATTGAAACTTTTCAAATCCCTCTCAAAATTGTTGAAATTCTCTTGAAGCTTTTAAAATTCTCTCTAGAATTTTCAAAATCCATGTCCACATGTTTACAATTTCACGTCAAAAAATGGCTAAAATTCCAGTTGAAATTTTTTCAAAGTCCCTTAAAAATTTTCCAATTTTTGTCCCAATTCTTCCCATTCCCATTGAAACTTTTCAAATCCCTCTCAAAATTGTTGAAATTCTCTTGAAGCTTTTAAAATTCTCTCTAGAATTTTCAAAATCCATGTCCACATGTTTACAATTTCACGTCAAAAAATGGCTAAAATTCCAGTTGAAATTTTTTCAAAGTCCCTGAAAAATTTTCCAATTTTTGTCCCAATTCTTCCCATTCCCATTGAAACTTTTCAAATCCCTCTCAAAATTGTTGAAATTCTCTTGAAGCTTTTAAAATTCTCTCTAGAATTTTCAAAATCCATGTCCACATGTTTACAATTTCACGTCAAAAAATGGCTAAAATTCCAGTTGAAATTTTTTCAAAGTCCCTTAAAAATTTTCCAATTTTTGTCCCAATTCTTCCCATTCCCATTGAAACTTTCAAATCCCTCTCAAAATTGTTGAAATTCTCTTGAAGCTTTTAAAATTCTCTCTAGAATTTTCAAAATCCATGGCCACATGTTTACAATTTCACGTCAAAAAATGGCTAAAATTCCAGTTGAAATTTTTTCAAAGTCCCTTAAAAGTTTTCCAATTTTTGTCCCAATTCTTCCCATTCCCATTGAAACTTTTCAAATCCCTCTCCAAATTGTTGAAATTCTGTTGAAGCTTTTAAAATTCTCTCTAGAATTTTCAAAATCCATGGCCACATGTTTACAATTTCACGTCAAAAAATGGCTAAAATTCCAGTTGAAATTTTTTCAAAGTCCCTTAAAAGTTTTCCAATTTTTGTCCCAATTCTTCCCATTCCCATTGAAACTTTTCAAATCCCTCTCAAAATTGTTGAAATTCTCTTGAAGCTTTTAAAATTCTCTCTAGAATTTTCAAAATCCATGTCCACATGTTTACAATTTCACGTCAAAAAATGGCTAAAATTCCAGTTGAAATTTTTTCAAAGTCCCTTAAAAATTTTCCAATTTTTGTCCCAATTCTTCCCATTCCCATTGAAACTTTTCAAATCCCTCTCAAAATTGTTGAAATTCTCTTGAAGCTTTTAAAATTCTCTCTAGAATTTTCAAAATCCATGTCCACATGTTTACAATTTCACGTCAAAAAATGGCTAAAATTCCAGTTGAAATTTTTTCAAAGTCCCTTAAAAATTTTCCAATTTTTGTCCCAGTTCTTCCCATTCCCATTGAAACTTTTCAAATCCCTCTCAAAATTGTTGAAATTCTGTTGAAGCTTTTAAAATTCTCCCTAGAATTTTCAAAATCCATGTCCACATGTTTACAATTTCACGTCAAAAAATGGCTAAAATTCCAGTTGAAATTTTTTCAAAGTCCCTTAAAAATTTTCCAATTTTTGTCCCAATTCTTCCCATTCCCATTGAAACTTTCAAATCCCTCTCAAAATTGTTGAAATTCTCTTGAAGCTTTTAAAATTCTCTCTAGAATTTTCAAAATCCATGTCCACATGTTTACAATTTCACGTCAAAAAATGGCTAAAATTCCAGTTGAAATTTTTTCAAAGTCCCTTAAAAATTTTCCAATTTTTGTCCCAATTCTTCCCATTCCCATTGAAACTTTCAAATCCCTCTCAAAATTGTTGAAATTCTCTTGAAGCTTTTAAAATTCTCTCTAGAATTTTCAAAATCCATGTCCACATGTTTACAATTTCACGTCAAAAAATGGCTAAAATTCCAGTTGAAATTTTTTCAAAGTCCCTTAAAAATTTTCCAATTTTTGTCCCAATTCTTCCCATTCCCATTGAAACTTTTCAAATCCCTCTCAAAATTGTTGAAATTCTCTTGAAGCTTTTAAAATTCTCTCTAGAATTTTCAAAATCCATGGCCACATGTTTACAATTTCACATCAAAAAATGGCTAAAATTCCAGTTGAAATTTTTTCAAAGTCCCTTAAAAATTTTCCAATTTTTGTCCCAATTCTTCCCATTCCCATTGAAACTTTTCAAATCCCTCTCAAAATTGTTGAAATTCTCTTGAAGCTTTTAAAATTCTCTCTAGAATTTTCAAAATCCACTTCAACATGTTTACAATTTCACGTCAAAAAATGGCTAAAATTCCAGTTGAAATTTTTTCAAAGTCCCTTAAAAATTTTCCAATTTTTGTCCCAATTCTTCCCATTCCCATTGAAACTTTTCAAATCCCTCTCAAAATTGTTGAAATTCTCTTGAAGCTTTTAAAATTCTCTCTAGAATTTTCAAAATCCATGTCCACATGTTTACAATTTCACGTCAAAAAATGGCTAAAATTCCAGTTGAAATTTTTTCAAAGTCCCTTAAAAATGTTCCAATTTTTGTCCCAATTCTTCCCATTCCCATTGAAACTTTTCAAATCCCTCTCAAAATTGTTGAAATTCTCTTGAAGCTTTTAAAATTCTCTCTAGAATTTTCAAAATCCATGTCCACATGTTTACAATTTCACGTCAAATAATGGCTAAAATTCCAGTTGAAATTTTTTCAAAGTCCCTTAAAAATTTTCCAATTTTTGTCCCAATTCTTCCCATTCCCATTGAAACTTTTCAAATCCCTCTCAAAATTGTTGAAATTCTCTTGAAGCTTTTAAAATTCTCTCTAGAATTTTCAAAATCCATGTCCACATGTTTACAATTTCACGTCAAAAAATGGCTAAAATTCCAGTTGAAATTTTTTCAAAGTCCCTTAAAAATTTTCCAATTTTTGTCCCAATTCTTCCCATTCCCATTGAAACTTTCAAATCCCTCTCAAAATTGTTGAAATTCTCTTGAAGCTTTAAAAATTCTCTCTAGAATTTTCAAAATCCATGTCCACATGTTTACAATTTCACGTCAAAAAATGGCTAAAATTCCAGTTGAAATTTTTTCAAAGTCCCTTAAAAATTTTCCAATTTTTGTCCCAATTCTTCCCATTCCCATTGAAACTTTTCAAATCCCTCTCAAAATTGTTGAAATTCTCTTGAAGCTTTTAAAATTCTCTCTAGAATTTTCAAAATCCATGTCCACATGTTTACAATTTCACGTCAAAAAATGGCTAAAATTCCAGTTGAAATTTTTTCAAAGTCCCTTAAAAATTTTCCAATTTTTGTCCCAATTCTTCCCATTCCCATTGAAACTTTCAAATCCCTCTCAAAATTGTTGAAATTCTCTTGAAGCTTTTAAAATTCTCTCTAGAATTTTCAAAATCCATGTCCACATGTTTACAATTTCACGTCAAAAAATGGCTAAAATTCCAGTTGAAACTTTTTCAAAGTCCCTTAAAAGTTTTCCAATTTTTGTCCCAATTCTTCCCATTCCCATTGAAACTTTTCAAATCCCTCTCAAAATTGTTGAAATTCTCTTGAAGCTTTTAAAATTCTCTCTAGAATTTTCAAAATCCATGGCCACATGTTTACAATTTCACGTCAAAAAATGGCTAAAATTCCAGTTGAAATTTTTTCAAAGTCCCTTAAAAGTTTTCCAATTTTTGTCCCAATTCTTCCCATTCCCATTGAAACTTTTCAAATCCCTCTCAAAATTGTTGAAATTCTCTTGAAGCTTTTAAAATTCTCTCTAGAATTTTCAAAATCCATGGCCACATGTTTACAATTTCACGTCAAAAAATGGCTAAAATTCCAGTTGAAATTTGTTCAAAGTCCCTTAAAAATTTTCCAATTTTTGTCCCAATTCTTCCCATTCCCATTGAAACTTTTCAAATCCCTCTCAAAATTGTTGAAATTCTCTTGAAGCTTTAAAAATTCTCTCTAGAATTTTCAAAATCCATGTCCACATGTTTACAATTTCATGTCAAAAAATGGCTAAAATTCCAGTTGAAATTTTTTCAAAGTCCCTTAAAAATTTTCCAATTTTTGTCCCAATTCTTCCCATTCCCATTGAAACTTTTCAAATCCCTCTCAAAATTGTTGAAATTCTCTTGAAGCTTTTAAAATTCTCTCTAGAATTTTCAAAATCCACTTCAACATGTTTACAATTTCACGTCAAAAAATGGCTAAAATTCCAGTTGAAATTTTTTCAAAGTCCCTTAAAAATTTTCCAATTTTTGTCCCAATTCTTCCCATTCCCATTGAAACTTTTCAAATCCCTCTCAAAATTGTTGAAATTCTCTTGAAGCTTTTAAAATTCTCTCTAGAATTTTCAAAATCCATGTCCACATGTTTACAATTTCACGTCAAAAAATGGCTAAAATTCCAGTTGAAATTTTTTCAAAGTCCCTTAAAAATGTTCCAATTTTTGTCCCAATTCTTCCCATTCCCATTGAAACTTTTCAAATCCCTCTCAAAATTGTTGAAATTCTGTTGAAGCTTTTAAAATTCTCTCTAGAATTTTCAAAATCCATGGCCACATGTTTACAATTTCACGTCAAAAAATGGCTAAAATTCCAGTTGAAATTTTTTCAAAGTCCCTTAAAAATTTTCCAATTTTTGTCCCAATTCTTCCCATTCCCATTGAAACTTTTCAAATCCCTCTCAAAATTGTTGAAATTCTCTTGAAGCTTTTAAAATTCTCTCTAGAATTTTCAAAATCCATGGCCACATGTTTACAATGTCACGTCAAAAAATGGCTAAAATTCCAGTTGAAATTTTTTCAAAGTCCCTTAAAAATTTTCCAATTTTTGTCCCAATTCTTCCCATTCCCATTGAAACTTTTCAAATCCCTCTCAAAATTGTTGAAATTCTCTTGAAGCTTTTAAAATTCTCTCTAGAATTTTCAAAATCCACTTCAACATGTTTACAATTTCACGTCAAAAAATTGCTAAAATTCCAGTTGAAATTTTTTCAAAGTCCCTTAAAAATTTTCCAATTTTTGTCCCAATTCTTCCCATTCCCATTGAAACTTTTCAAATCCCTCTCAAAATTGTTGAAATTCTCTTGAAGCTTTAAAAATTCTCTCTATAATTTTCAAAATCTATGGCCACATGTTTACAATTTCACGTCAAAAAATTGCTAAAATTCCAGTTGAAATTTTTTCAAAGTCCCTTAAAAATTTTCCAATTTTTGTCCCAATTCTTCCCATTCCCATTGAAACTTTTCAAATCCCTCTCAAAATTGTTGAAATTCTCTTGAAGCTTTTAAAATTCTCTCTAGAATTTTCGAAATCCATGTCCACATGTTTACAATTTCACATCAAAAAATGGCTAAAATTCCAGTTGAAATTTTTTCAAAGTCCCTTAAAAATTTTCCAATTTTTGTCCCAATTCTTCCCATTCCCATTGAAACTTTCAAATCCCTCTCAAAATTGTTGAAATTCTCTTGAAGCTTTTAAAATTCTCTCTAGAATTTTCAAAATCCATGTCCACATGTTTACAATTTCACGTCAAAAAATGGCTAAAATTCCAGTTGAAATTTTTTCAAAGTCCCTTAAAAATTTTCCAATTTTTGTCCCAATTCTTCCCATTCCCATTGAAACTTTTCAAATCCCTCTCAAAATTGTTGAAATTCTCTTGAAGCTTTTAAAATTCTCTCTAGAATTTTCAAAATCCACTTCAACATGTTTACAATTTCACGTCAAAAAATGGCTAAAATTCCAGTTGAAATTTTTTCAAAGTCCCTTAAAAATTTTCCAATATTTGTCCCAATTCTTCCCATTCCCATTGAAACTTTTCAAATCCCTCTCAAAATTGTTGAAATTCTCTTGAAGCTTTTAAAATTCTCTCTATAATTTTCAAAATCTATGGCCACATGTTTACAATTTCACGTCAAAAAATTGCTAAAATTCCAGTTGAAATTTTTTCAAAGTCCCTTAAAAATTTTCCAATTTTTGTCCCAATTCTTCCCATTCCCATTGAAACTTTTCAAATCCCTCTCAAAATTGTTGAAATTCTCTTGAAGCTTTTAAAATTCTCTCTAGAATTTTCGAAATCCATGTCCACATGTTTACAATTTCACGTCAAATAATGGCTAAAATTCCAGTTGAAATTTTTTCAAAGTCCCTTAAAAATTTTCCAATTTTTGTCCCAATTCTTCCCATTCCCATTGAAACTTTTCAAATCCCTCTCAAAATTGTTGAAATTCTCTTGAAGCTTTAAAAATTCTCAATAGAATTTTCAAAATCCATGTCCACATGTTTACAATTTCACGTCAAAAAATGGCTAAAATTCCAGTTGAAATTTTTTCAAAGTCCCTTAAAAATTTTCCAATTTTTGTCCCAATTCTTCCCATTCCCATTGAAACTTTCAAATCCCTCTCAAAATTGTTGAAATTCTCTTGAAGCTTTAAAAATTCTCTCTAGAATTTTCAAAATCCATGTCCACATGTTTACAATTTCACGTCAAAAAATGGCTAAAATTCCAGTTGAAATTTTTTCAAAGTCCCTTAAAAATTTTCCAATTTTTGTCCCAATTCTTCCCATTCCCATTGAAACTTTTCAAATCCCTCTCAAAATTGTTGAAATTCTCTTGAAGCTTTTAAAATTCTCTCTAGAATTTTCAAAATCCATGTCCACATGTTTACAATTTCACGTCAAAAAATGGCTAAAATTCCAGTTGAAATTTTTTCAAAGTCCCTTAAAAATTTTCCAATTTTTGTCCCAATTCTTCCCATTCCCATTGAAACTTTCAAATCCCTCTCAAAATTGTTGAAATTCTCTTGAAGCTTTTAAAATTCTCTCTAGAATTTTCAAAATCCATGTCCACATGTTTACAATTTCACGTCAAAAAATGGCTAAAATTCCAGTTGAAACTTTTTCAAAGTCCCTTAAAAGTTTTCCAATTTTTGTCCCAATTCTTCCCATTCCCATTGAAACTTTTCAAATCCCTCTCAAAATTGTTGAAATTCTGTTGAAGCTTTTAAAATTCTCTCTAGAATTTTCAAAATCCATGGCCACATGTTTACAATTTCACATCAAAAAATGGCTAAAATTCCAGTTGAAATTTTTTCAAAGTCCCTTAAAAGTTTTCCAATTTTTGTCCCAATTCTTCCCATTCCCATTGAAACTTTTCAAATCCCTCTCAAAATTGTTGAAATTCTCTTGAAGCTTTTAAAATTCTCTCTAGAATTTTCAAAATCCATGTCCACATGTTTACAATTTCATGTCAAAAAATGGCTAAAATTCCAGTTGAAATTTTTTCAAAGTCCCTTAAAAATTTTCCAATTTTTGTCCCAATTCTTCCCATTCCCATTGAAACTTTTCAAATCCCTCTCAAAATTGTTGAAATTCTGTTGAAGCTTTTAAAATTCTCTCTAGAATTTTCAAAATCCACTTCAACATGTTTACAATTTCACGTCAAAAAATGGCTAAAATTCCAGTTGAAATTTTTTCAAAGTCCCTTAAAAATTTTCCAATTTTTGTCCAAATTCTTCCCATTCCCATTGAAACTTTTCAAATCCCTCTCAAAATTGTTGAAATTCTCTTGAAGCTTTAAAAATTCTCTCTAGAATTTTCAAAATCCATGTCCACATGTTTACAATTTCACGTCAAAAAATGGCTAAAATTCCAGTTGAAATTTTTTCAAAGTCCCTTAAAAATTTTCCAATTTTTGTCCCAATTCTTCCCATTCCCATTGAAACTTTTCAAATCCCTCTCAAAATTGTTGAAATTCTCTTGAAGCTTTTAAAATTCTCTCTAGAATTTTCAAAATCCATGTCCACATGTTTACAATTTCACATCAAAAAATGGCTAAAATTCCAGTTGAAATTTTTTCAAAGTCCCTTAAAAATTTTCCAATTTTTGTCCCAATTCTTCCCATTCCCATTGAAACTTTTCAAATCCCTCTCAAAATTGTTGAAATTCTCTTGAAGCTTTTAAAATTCTCTCTAGAATTTTCAAAATCCATGGCCACATGTTTACAATTTCACGTCAAAAAATGGCTAAAATTCCAGTTGAAATTTTTTCAAAGTCCCTTAAAAATTTTCCAATTTTTGTCCCAATTCTTCCCATTCCCATTGAAACTTTTCAAATCCCTCTCCAAATTGTTGAAATTCTGTTGAAGCTTTTAAAATTCTCTCTAGAATTTTCAAAATCCATGGCCACATGTTTACAATTTCACGTCAAAAAATGGCTAAAATTCCAGTTGAAATTTTTTCAAAGTCCCTTAAAAGTTTTCCAATTTTTGTCCCAATTCTTCCCATTCCCATTGAAACTTTTCAAATCCCTCTCAAAATTGTTGAAATTCTCTTGAAGCTTTTAAAATTCTCTCTAGAATTTTCAAAATCCATGTCCACGTTTACAATTTCACGTCAAAAAATGGCTAAAATTCCAGTTGAAATTTTTTCAAAGTCCCTTAAAAATTTTCCAATTTTTGTCCCAATTCTTCCCATTCCCATTGAAACTTTTCAAATCCCTCTCAAAATTGTTGAAATTCTCTTGAAGCTTTTAAAATTCTCTCTAGAATTTTCAAAATCCATGTCCACATGTTTACAATTTCATGTCAAAAAATGGCTAAAATTCCAGTTGAAATTTTTTCAAAGTCCCTTCAAAATTTTCCAATTTTTGTCCCAATTCTTCCCATTCCCATTGAAACTTTTCAAATCCCTCTCAAAATTGTTGAAATTCTCTTGAAGCTTTTAAAATTCTCTCTAGAATTTTCAAAATCCACTTCAACATGTTTACAATTTCACGTCAAAAAATTGCTAAAATTCCAGTTGAAATTTTTTCAAAGTCCCTGAAAAATTTTCCAATTTTTGTCCCAATTCTTCCCATTCCCATTGAAACTTTCAAATCCCTCTCAAAATTGTTGAAATTCTCTTGAAGCTTTTAAAATTCTCTCTAGAATTTTCAAAATCCATGTCCACATGTTTACAATTTCACGTCAAAAATGGCTAAAATTCCAGTTGAAATTTTTTCAAAGTCCCTTAAAAATTTTCCAATTTTTGTCCCAATTCTTCCCATTCCCATTGAAACTTTCAAATCCCTCTCAAAATTGTTGAAATTCTCTTGAAGCTTTTAAAATTCTCTCTAGAATTTTCAAAATCCATGTCCACATGTTTACAATTTCACGTCAAAAAATGGCTAAAATTCCAGTTGAAATTTTTTCAAAGTCCCTTAAAAATTTTCCAATTTTTGTCCCAATTCTTCCCATTCCCATTGAAACTTTTCAAATCCCTCTCAAAATTGTTGAAATTCTCTTGAAGCTTTTAAAATTCTCTCTAGAATTTTCAAAATCCATGGCCACATGTTTACAATTTCATGTCAAAAAATGGCTAAAATTCCAGTTGAAATTTTTTCAAAGTCCCTTAAAAATTTTCCAATTTTTGTCCCAATTCTTCCCATTCCCATTGAAACTTTTCAAATCCCTCTCAAAATTGTTGAAATTCTCTTGAAGCTTTTAAAATTCTCTCTAGAATTTTCAAAATCCACTTCAACATGTTTACAATTTCACGTCAAAAAATTGCTAAAATTCCAGTTGAAATTTTTTCAAAGTCCCTTAAAAATTTTCCAATTTTTGTCCCAATTCTTCCCATTCCCATTGAAACTTTTCAAATCCCTCTCAAAATTGTTGAAATTCTCTTGAAGCTTTTAAAATTCTCTCTAGAATTTTCAAAATCCATGTCCACATGTTTACAATTTCACGTCAAAAAATGGCTAAAATTCCAGTTGAAATTTTTTCAAAGTCCCTTAAAAATTTTCCAATTTTTGTCCCAATTCTTCCCATTCCCATTGAAACTTTCAAATCCCTCTCAAAATTGTTGAAATTCTCTTGAAGCTTTTAAAATTCTCTCTAGAATTTTCAAAATCCATGTCCACATGTTTACAATTTCACGTCAAAAAATGGCTAAAATTCCAGTTGAAATTTTTTCAAAGTCCCTTAAAAATTTTCCAATTTTTGTCCCAATTCTTCCCATTCCCATTGAAACTTTTCAAATCCCTCTCAAAATTGTTGAAATTCTCTTGAAGCTTTTAAAATTCTCTCTAGAATTTTCAAAATCCATGTCCACATGTTTACAATTTCACGTCAAAAAATGGCTAAAATTCCAGTTGAAATTTTTTCAAAGTCCCTTAAAAATTTTCCAATTTTTGTCCCAATTCTTCCCATTCCCATTGAAACTTTTCAAATCCCTCTCAAAATTGTTGAAATTCTCTTGAAGCTTTTAAAATTCTCTCTAGAATTTTCAAAATCCATGGCCACATGTTTACAATTTCATGTCAAAAAATGGCTAAAATTCCAGTTGAAATTTTTTCAAAGTCCCTTAAAAATTTTCCAATTTTTGTCCCAATTCTTCCCATTCCCATTGAAACTTTTCAAATCCCTCTCAAAATTGTTGAAATTCTCTTGAAGCTTTTAAAATTCTCTCTAGAATTTTCAAAATCCACTTCAACATGTTTACAATTTCACGTCAAAAAATGGCTAAAATTCCAGTTGAAATTTTTTCAAAGTCCCTTAAAAGTTTTCCAATTTTTGTCCCAATTCTTCCCATTCCCATTGAAACTTTTCAAATCCCTCTCAAAATTGTTGAAATTCTCTTGAAGCTTTTAAAATTCTCTCTAGAATTTTCAAAATCCATGTCCACATGTTTACAATTTCACGTCAAAAAATGGCTAAAATTCCAGTTGAAATTTTTTCAAAGTCCCTTAAAAATGTTCCAATTTTTGTCCCAATTCTTCCCATTCCCATTGAAACTTTTCAAATCCCTCTCCAAATTGTTGAAATTCTGTTGAAGCTTTTAAAATTCTCTCTAGAATTTTCAAAATCCATGTCCACATGTTTACAATTTCACGTCAAAAAATGGCTAAAATTCCAGTTGAAATTTTTTCAAAGTCCCTGAAAAATTTTCCAATTTTTGTCCCAATTCTTCCCATTCCCATTGAAACTTTTCAAATCCCTCTCAAAATTGTTGAAATTCTCTTGAAGCTTTTAAAATTCTCTCTAGAATTTTCAAAATCCATGGCCACATGTTTACAATTTCACGTCAAAAAATGGCTAAAATTCCAGTTGAAATTTTTTCAAAGTCCCTTAAAAATTTTCCAATTTTTGTCCCAATTCTTCCCATTCCCATTGAAACTTTTCAAATCCCTCTCAAAATTGTTGAAATTCTCTTGAAGCTTTTAAAATTCTCTCTAGAATTTTCAAAATCCATGGCCACATGTTTACAATTTCACGTCAAAAAATGGCTAAAATTCCAGTTGAAATTTGTTCAAAGTCCCTTAAAAATTTTCCAATTTTTGTCCCAATTCTTCCCATTCCCATTGAAACTTTTCAAATCCCTCTCAAAATTGTTGAAATTCTCTTGAAGCTTTTAAAATTCTCTCTAGAATTTTCAAAATCCATGGCCACATGTTTACAATTTCATGTCAAAAAATGGCTAAAATTCCAGTTGAAATTTTTTCAAAGTCCCTTAAAAATTTTCCAATTTTTGTCCCAATTCTTCCCATTCCCATTGAAACTTTTCAAATCCCTCTCAAAATTGTTGAAATTCTCTTGAAGCTTTTAAAATTCTCTCTAGAATTTTCAAAATCCACTTCAACATGTTTACAATTTCACGTCAAAAAATTGCTAAAATTCCAGTTGAAATTTTTTCAAAGTCCCTTAAAAATTTTCCAATTTTTGTCCCAATTCTTCCCATTCCCATTGAAACTTTTCAAATCCCTCTCAAAATTGTTGAAATTCTCTTGAAGCTTTAAAAATTCTCTCTAGAATTTTCAAAATCCATGTCCACATGTTTACAATTTCACGTCAAAAAATGGCTAAAATTCCAGTTGAAATTTTTTCAAAGTCCCTTAAAAATTTTCCAATTTTTGTCCCAATTCTTCCCATTCCCATTGAAACTTTTCAAATCCCTCTCAAAATTGTTGAAATTCTCTTGAAGCTTTTAAAATTCTCTCTAGAATTTTCGAAATCCATGTCCACATGTTTACAATTTCACATCAAAAAAATGGCTAAAATTCCAGTTGAAATTTTTTCAAAGTCCCTTAAAAATTTTCCAATTTTTGTCCCAATTCTTCCCATTCCCATTGAAACTTTTCAAATCCCTCTCAAAATTGTTGAAATTCTCTTGAAGCTTTTAAAATTCTCTCTAGAATTTTCAAAATCCATGTCCACATGTTTACAATTTCACGTCAAAAAATGGCTAAAATTCCAGTTGAAATTTTTTCAAAGTCCCTTAAAAATGTTCCAATTTTTGTCCCAATTCTTCCCATTCCCATTGAAACTTTTCAAATCCCTCTCCAAATTGTTGAAATTCTGTTGAAGCTTTTAAAATTCTCTCTAGAATTTTCAAAATCCATGGCCACATGTTTACAATTTCACATAAAAAAATGGCTAAAATTCCAGTTGAAATTTTTTCAAAGTCCCTTAAAAGTTTTCCAATTTTTGTCCCAATTCTTCCCATTCCCATTGAAACTTTTCAAATCCCTCTCAAAATTGTTGAAATTCTGTTGAAGCTTTTAAAATTCTCTCTAGAATTTTCCAAATCCATGGCCACATGTTTACAATTTCACGTCAAAAAATGGCTAAAATTCCAGTTGAAATTTTTTCAAAGTCCCTTAAAAATTTTCCAATTTTTGTCCCAATTCTTCCCATTCCCATTGAAACTTTTCAAATCCCTCTCAAAATTGTTGAAATTCTCTTGAAGCTTTTAAAATTCTCTCTAGAATTTTCAAAATCCATGGCCACATGTTTACAATTTCACGTCAAAAAATGGCTAAAATTCCAGTTGAAATTTTTTCAAAGTCCCTTAAAAGTTTTCCAATTTTTGTCCCAATTCTTCCCATTCCCATTGAAACTTTTCAAATCCCTCTCAAAATTGTTGAAATTCTGTTGAAGCTTTTAAAATTCTCTCTAGAATTTTCCAAATCCATGGCCACATGTTTACAATTTCACGTCAAAAAATGGCTAAAATTCCAGTTGAAATTTTTTCAAAGTCCCTTAAAAATTTTCCAATTTTTGTCCCAATTCTTCCCATTCCCATTGAAACTTTTCAAATCCCTCTCAAAATTGTTGAAATTCTCTTGAAGCTTTTAAAATTCTCTCTAGAATTTTCAAAATCCATGGCCACATGTTTACAATTTCACGTCAAAAAATGGCTAAAATTCCAGTTGAAATTTTTTCAAAGTCCCTTAAAAATTTTCCAATTTTTGTCCCAATTCTTCCCATTCCCATTGAAACTTTTCAAATCCCTCTCAAAATTGTTGAAATTCTCTTGAAGCTTTTAAAATTCTCTCTAGAATTTTCAAAATCCATGGCCACATGTTTACAATTTCACGTCAAAAAATGGCTAAAATTCCAGTTGAAATTTTTTCAAAGTCCCTTAAAAATTTTCCAATTTTTGTCCCAATTCTTCCCATTCCCATTGAAACTTTTCAAATCCCTCTCAAAATTGTTGAAATTCTCTTGAAGCTTTTAAAATTCTCTCTAGAATTTTCAAAATCCATGTCCACATGTTTACAATTTCATGTCAAAAAATGGCTAAAATTCCAGTTGAAATTTTTTCAAAGTCCCTTAAAAGTTTTCCAATTTTTGTCCCAATTCTTCCCATTCCCATTGAAACTTTTCAAATCCCTCTCAAAATTGTTGAAATTCTGTTGAAGCTTTTAAAATTCTCTCTAGAATTTTCAAAATCCACTTCAACATGTTTACAATTTCACGTCAAAAAATTGCTAAAATTCCAGTTGAAATTTTTTCAAAGTCCCTTAAAAATTTTCCAATTTTTGTCCCAATTCTTCCCATTCCCATTGAAACTTTTCAAATCCCTCTCAAAATTGTTGAAATTCTCTTGAAGCTTTTAAAATTCTCTCTAGAATTTTCAAAATCCATGTCCACATGTTTACAATTTCACGTCAAAAAATGGCTAAAATTCCAGTTGAAATTTTTTCAAAGTCCCTTAAAAATTTTCCAATTTTTGTCCCAATTCTTCCCATTCCCATTGAAACTTTCAAATCCCTCTCAAAATTGTTGAAATTCTCTTGAAGCTTTTAAAATTCTCTCTAGAATTTTCAAAATCCATGTCCACATGTTTACAATTTCACGTCAAAAAATGGCTAAAATTCCAGTTGAAATTTTTTCAAAGTCCCTTAAAAATTTTCCAATTTTTGTCCCAATTCTTCCCATTCCCATTGAAACTTTTCAAATCCCTCTCAAAATTGTTGAAATTCTCTTGAAGCTTTTAAAATTCTCTCTAGAATTTTCAAAATCCATGTCCACATGTTTACAATTTCACGTCAAAAAATGGCTAAAATTCCAGTTGAAATTTTTTCAAAGTCCCTTAAAAATTTTCCAATTTTTGTCCCAATTCTTCCCATTCCCATTGAAACTTTTCAAATCCCTCTCAAAATTGTTGAAATTCTCTTGAAGCTTTTAAAATTCTCTCTAGAATTTTCAAAATCCATGGCCACATGTTTACAATTTCATGTCAAAAAATGGCTAAAATTCCAGTTGAAATTTTTTCAAAGTCCCTTAAAAATTTTCCAATTTTTGTCCCAATTCTTCCCATTCCCATTGAAACTTTTCAAATCCCTCTCAAAATTGTTGAAATTCTCTTGAAGCTTTTAAAATTCTCTCTAGAATTTTCAAAATCCACTTCAACATGTTTACAATTTCACGTCAAAAAATGGCTAAAATTCCAGTTGAAATTTTTTCAAAGTCCCTTAAAAGTTTTCCAATTTTTGTCCCAATTCTTCCCATTCCCATTGAAACTTTTCAAATCCCTCTCAAAATTGTTGAAATTCTCTTGAAGCTTTTAAAATTCTCTCTAGAATTTTCAAAATCCATGTCCACATGTTTACAATTTCACGTCAAAAAATGGCTAAAATTCCAGTTGAAATTTTTTCAAAGTCCCTTAAAAATGTTCCAATTTTTGTCCCAATTCTTCCCATTCCCATTGAAACTTTTCAAATCCCTCTCCAAATTGTTGAAATTCTGTTGAAGCTTTTAAAATTCTCTCTAGAATTTTCAAAATCCATGTCCACATGTTTACAATTTCACGTCAAAAAATGGCTAAAATTCCAGTTGAAATTTTTTCAAAGTCCCTGAAAAATTTTCCAATTTTTGTCCCAATTCTTCCCATTCCCATTGAAACTTTTCAAATCCCTCTCAAAATTGTTGAAATTCTCTTGAAGCTTTTAAAATTCTCTCTAGAATTTTCAAAATCCATGGCCACATGTTTACAATTTCACGTCAAAAAATGGCTAAAATTCCAGTTGAAATTTTTTCAAAGTCCCTTAAAAATTTTCCAATTTTTGTCCCAATTCTTCCCATTCCCATTGAAACTTTTCAAATCCCTCTCAAAATTGTTGAAATTCTCTTGAAGCTTTTAAAATTCTCTCTAGAATTTTCAAAATCCATGGCCACATGTTTACAATTTCACGTCAAAAAATGGCTAAAATTCCAGTTGAAATTTGTTCAAAGTCCCTTAAAAATTTTCCAATTTTTGTCCCAATTCTTCCCATTCCCATTGAAACTTTTCAAATCCCTCTCAAAATTGTTGAAATTCTCTTGAAGCTTTTAAAATTCTCTCTAGAATTTTCAAAATCCATGGCCACATGTTTACAATTTCATGTCAAAAAATGGCTAAAATTCCAGTTGAAATTTTTTCAAAGTCCCTTAAAAATTTTCCAATTTTTGTCCCAATTCTTCCCATTCCCATTGAAACTTTTCAAATCCCTCTCAAAATTGTTGAAATTCTCTTGAAGCTTTTAAAATTCTCTCTAGAATTTTCAAAATCCACTTCAACATGTTTACAATTTCACGTCAAAAAATTGCTAAAATTCCAGTTGAAATTTTTTCAAAGTCCCTTAAAAATTTTCCAATTTTTGTCCCAATTCTTCCCATTCCCATTGAAACTTTTCAAATCCCTCTCAAAATTGTTGAAATTCTCTTGAAGCTTTAAAAATTCTCTCTAGAATTTTCAAAATCCATGTCCACATGTTTACAATTTCACGTCAAAAAATGGCTAAAATTCCAGTTGAAATTTTTTCAAAGTCCCTTAAAAATTTTCCAATTTTTGTCCCAATTCTTCCCATTCCCATTGAAACTTTTCAAATCCCTCTCAAAATTGTTGAAATTCTCTTGAAGCTTTTAAAATTCTCTCTAGAATTTTCGAAATCCATGTCCACATGTTTACAATTTCACATCAAAAAAATGGCTAAAATTCCAGTTGAAATTTTTTCAAAGTCCCTTAAAAATTTTCCAATTTTTGTCCCAATTCTTCCCATTCCCATTGAAACTTTTCAAATCCCTCTCAAAATTGTTGAAATTCTCTTGAAGCTTTTAAAATTCTCTCTAGAATTTTCAAAATCCATGTCCACATGTTTACAATTTCACGTCAAAAAATGGCTAAAATTCCAGTTGAAATTTTTTCAAAGTCCCTTAAAAATGTTCCAATTTTTGTCCCAATTCTTCCCATTCCCATTGAAACTTTTCAAATCCCTCTCCAAATTGTTGAAATTCTGTTGAAGCTTTTAAAATTCTCTCTAGAATTTTCAAAATCCATGGCCACATGTTTACAATTTCACATAAAAAAATGGCTAAAATTCCAGTTGAAATTTTTTCAAAGTCCCTTAAAAGTTTTCCAATTTTTGTCCCAATTCTTCCCATTCCCATTGAAACTTTTCAAATCCCTCTCAAAATTGTTGAAATTCTGTTGAAGCTTTTAAAATTCTCTCTAGAATTTTCCAAATCCATGGCCACATGTTTACAATTTCACGTCAAAAAATGGCTAAAATTCCAGTTGAAATTTTTTCAAAGTCCCTTAAAAATTTTCCAATTTTTGTCCCAATTCTTCCCATTCCCATTGAAACTTTTCAAATCCCTCTCAAAATTGTTGAAATTCTCTTGAAGCTTTTAAAATTCTCTCTAGAATTTTCAAAATCCATGGCCACATGTTTACAATTTCACGTCAAAAAATGGCTAAAATTCCAGTTGAAATTTTTTCAAAGTCCCTTAAAAGTTTTCCAATTTTTGTCCCAATTCTTCCCATTCCCATTGAAACTTTTCAAATCCCTCTCAAAATTGTTGAAATTCTGTTGAAGCTTTTAAAATTCTCTCTAGAATTTTCCAAATCCATGGCCACATGTTTACAATTTCACGTCAAAAAATGGCTAAAATTCCAGTTGAAATTTTTTCAAAGTCCCTTAAAAATTTTCCAATTTTTGTCCCAATTCTTCCCATTCCCATTGAAACTTTTCAAATCCCTCTCAAAATTGTTGAAATTCTCTTGAAGCTTTTAAAATTCTCTCTAGAATTTTCAAAATCCATGGCCACATGTTTACAATTTCACGTCAAAAAATGGCTAAAATTCCAGTTGAAATTTTTTCAAAGTCCCTTAAAAATTTTCCAATTTTTGTCCCAATTCTTCCCATTCCCATTGAAACTTTTCAAATCCCTCTCAAAATTGTTGAAATTCTCTTGAAGCTTTTAAAATTCTCTCTAGAATTTTCAAAATCCATGGATTCCAGTTGAAATTTTTTCAAAGTCCCTTAAAAATTTTCCAATTTTTCAACCCATTGAAACTTTTCAAATCCCTCTCAAAATTGCTCTCTAGAATTTTCAAAATCCATGTCCACATGTTTACAATTTCATGTCAAAAAATGGCTAAAATTCCAGTTGAAATTTTTTCAAAGTCCCTTAAAAGTTTTCCAATTTTTGTCCCAATTCTTCCCATTCCCATTGAAACTTTTC